>NC_056569.1:1421269-1423392 GCF_013358625.1 Macadamia integrifolia
AAAAAAAAAAAAACTTATGTTTTAATAAATGATATGATGTTTAATGAATTCCATATGAATGATGATGATGAAAAATCGAAATGACATGATTAGCTTTCATTATACAGATGATCTACACTTATTATTTTATTTTTTCTTTTTAAATCTATTAATTTCACGGGTATAAGAATTTTGACACTGAAGAACCGTATACCTCTCTACCATTGCCCTTCCTTTTATTCTGCTTGACTCCTCATTCTATACATGCCGATCTGCCCTATCTCTACTTCTCTCCATCTCCCCATCCGCCGCAGCCACTGCTCCGGTCTCCCCTACTCCCCGCAGCACCCCCTCCCGGTATCTCTAACCTTGATTGACACGCATCTTTCATAGGTTCTCTCTCTCTCTCTCTCTCTCTCTCTCTCTCTCTCTCTCTCTCCAGGGTTTTGGGATCCTACCCATTTGAATTTATTAGAACTGATGCTGCTGCTTTTCAGTTTTACTGTTTTGATAAATTGTTTCCAGATGTTGACTTAGATGTATAGATGCAATAATTGCTTTCAACCAGAATCAGAACAATTTAAGCCATGTGCCTTCCAGTTCCATCCCTCCTGTGATTCCCACTAGATTGCAGATTAACATCATTTTGGAGGCTCGAGTCAGCAGAATTCTTTCCGTAGGACCTGCTTTGCAAATTCATCTAACCATTTGCAGACACAAAAGAGAGCGGCACAACCTAGGGTTCCAGTTGAGATCTTGAAAAACTAGGAAGATTACTTCTTCATTTAGATGCCCTTTAGAGCAAACACAGCTTGAAGAGTGTATACAATGATATTGCTTCGTTACTATCATTGTTTCCTTTTTCTATCAAAAAAAGAACTTGGTGTTGTTCCTCCACAACTTTTGTGGATTGATCGGTTTTATCCTTTTCAGGATCAGCCAGGTATACCAATACCAATACTTAGAACCCTGCCCCCAACCCATCTGACCCATTGAATGGTGGGGAAGTTGCTGCTCTATTGATGCTTTGATCGAGCGAGCAGCTTATGAACAAAGAGAAAATTAGTAAGATATATTAGGTAAAATCCTTGTTCTCAAAGTTCATTTCTTCTGCTCATGTGTACTGCCAATTTTCAATGAACTAGTTGAGACATTTCGTCCCATCAGATTTACTTAGGAGGTATAGGTGTAATTACAGAACTTTCATATATAATGTACCTGTCCCATTCACTTTGTTGTGAGTGGGTATATCTTTTAAATCTTTAACAAGAGATTATTTCCCATTAATCTTCTCTTCCCTTTTTCTTGGTTTGTTTTTGTGTAGTGGACTCTGGAGATATGGTAATGGCAGCTCAAACTCAGAAGGCCAACAAGTGGTCAGAGCTTTCAGAGGAATTGGTTGCTATGATATGTGAGAGTATCAGTCTATATGTTGATTATATTCGATTTCGCAGTGTGTGTGTCTCATGGCGGCGGAAATCTTCACTTTCAAAAACTCACATCAACCACCATCACCACCCATCCCGGCAGCGGCAGCGCCAATTTTTCCCCTTTGTGTTGCTACATTGTGATCAGGAGGAGGATGAGGAGGATAATAGTGACACCAGTAGTGTTGGATTATTGTGCATACCTGAGAATAGTAAAATTTATCATCCCCGTGGTCTTCTTCAAAGTAAGGAGTTTTTAAGCATGCACTGTCTTGGATCCTCTCATGGTTGGCTGGTTATAGTAGATGAAAATACTCCTCCCGGTTCCATGTATCTCATCAATCCTTTTACCAAGGCCCAACTTCCCCTTCCACCCACCTCCCTGTTTCTTGATGTAGAATACCAACCTTACGGAGTTGGTGAAGAATACAATACTGATAGCTCTTATAATCTAAGACGCATTAGAACTTTAACTCAGTTAAACCGCTCAAGGGTGAGAAAAGTTGTCTTATCATCAAGCCCCTCTTCTTCTTGTCAATTTCAATCTTCTGACGTTGTGGCCATAGCCATATTTGCAATCCCAAATAAATTGGTCTTCTCTAGACCTGGAGACAAGGCATGGGCTAGTTTTGGCTCAGATCATCCATTCATTGATATCTTATTCTACAGAGACCATCTCTATGCCTTAAGACAATTGTGTAGCATAAACAATAATGA
>NC_056569.1:1427584-1466763 GCF_013358625.1 Macadamia integrifolia
TCAACCTAATTTCACTATTTTATTTCTTTTTATGAAAAAATGAACCATCATATCTTATCCCTTTAACTATCGCTTCCCCTTTCACTTTTGTCTTACCTTTATAAAAAAAAAAAAACTCTTATCTTGTCTCTGACCGCTGCTGCTCATTACTTTGCCAAAACACTCATGTCTTGTAAGCCTCGATCGCTAATCCTTATGTCTCGTCTTTTCTCAATGGCTCACTCGTCGGATATCATAACAACAGAAAATTGTTATTATTGCTCATCCTCATATTCAAACAATAGATTCAAATATCCATTATTTTTATAATATCGGACAGTGGAGATAAATCTTTCATATCTTCCTCTTTTTTATTTCAATAATAATTTATACAGCTTTCGATCCACGCTGAATGGATCGAAGGGAATTAGGTTCCAATGATCAAATACTGATGACTAGACTGTTGCATAGTCTGCTGTTTGTTTATGTAGCATTTTCTAAAAGGATAGAAAATTAAATAAACTAACTGTAAGAATATAGACTATAACACTATACATATGGGTAGATCTCTCTTCTTCAATACAATCACCATGAACATCATTGATGGCAATGCATATGCCACACAACATTCTCTGTAGTTTTTATATATACTAGGAGGTAGTAAGGATGTATCAAACTTGTAGTAGTTGTTATTGTTGAGTTTCTTGATACTGTTAGCTAAACTAAAAATATCAACTATCGTGGCTCAGTGATGTCTAGTCCCCGGCCAATGACCTGAGACTGAAATCGAAAGCATGGATCTGTTTGCTGCTGATTTCTTTGGTGTTCAGATATATTTTCCATATTGTTACTGACCTACTTCATCAACTAAACTAGCCTTTTATATTTGTTATATATGATACTAGAAAACCATAATTCTGAGTTCAATATCATGACCCTTGATCTGTTTATAGTTGTTCTTTGTGAGTATCCTGCAAATTTGGGATTAAGTTGGTCTTGTCAATCCTAATTCTACATTATTTCTTTTTTTAGACTACTTGTTACATACTTTGACCATGAACTGGTAGAACCTCCTCGTAACAATGTCCCTAATCATGGGCAATCGTTGATACCCAAAGCTCTGATATCATAACAATAGGAATTGCTAATATTACTCATCCTCAAACTCAAACAATAGATCCAGATGCCCATTATTTTTCATAATATCAGCCAATGAATGTTAATCTTTCAAATTGTCCTCTTTCTATTTCAGTAACAATTTATGTAGCTTCCGGTCCACACTGGAATAAATCAGTGTGAATCTAGCCCCAATGATCAAATACTGATAATTAGACTGTTGCATAGCCTATTGTTTGTTTATGTAGTGTTTCTCAAAAAGATGAAAAATTGAATAAACCAACTACACGAATATAGGCTATAACACTATACATAATGTTAAATCTCTATTCTTCAATACATGCACCATGAATATCATTGATCGCAATGTATGTGCCACAAAGAACATTCTTTGTAGTTTCTATCTATACCAAGAAGTAGTAAGGCTGCATCAGCCTTGTTATAGTTATTATTGTTAAACTTATTAATACCTCTAGCCGAACTAGAAATATGAATCATCATGACTTGGTTATATGTGGTCTTTGACCAACCAACTTCACGGTTATTGACCGTTGGTTCCTCCTCTTTGCACAGTCCCAAATTGTCTACTCTGATACCACTTGTTGATACACAATGCTCTGATACCATAACAACAGGAAATTATTGTTATTGCTCGTCCTTAGATTTGGACAATAGATCTAGATGCCTATTATTTTTTTATAATATCAGTCAATGGAGATAAATTAATGTAATCTCCCTCATGGGATTGCTCGAATATTAGAATCAGGAGAGTACTTGACTTTGTAGATAAAATCAATTTCAAACAAAATGACCTTAGACTAGTAATTTGGAAATAGCTTTCTGCTCCGATATTGGTTTGGGGTGATTCAAATTGAGAATTAAGGATAAGGGGTGGAGCTATAACTTTCATGGGATATAAATTATTGAGATTCTGGATGAAAGAGAGCTCAAAAGGGCTGTCAAGTTACAAAACTTACACAGTTCGAATATAGAAATACTAATTGCTTCAAAAATTCAACTCTTCTAGGTTGGATCTTTGAGAGGGTGTGATTCTACCCTTCAAGGTTGAAGGCTCAGCTCTTCTAGGCTGATTGAAAGTCCATTCTGAAGCACAACTTGGTTTCATAAGAGGAACTCTTCAAGGTTCACAATGAGCTTAGAGCAACTTTGAAAATTTCTTTTATTCAATAGTATTTTTTTTTTTAACTCAAGATTTGTCCTCTTTGTATAGGACTACAACCTTTAACCTATAAGACTACAATCGTCTTTTAGACTTTCAAGTTATGATATGGACCAGTCATAAAATATATAGAAAAATAAAAACTCAATAGAAAATCTTAAAAAAAAAATATATATATATATATAGTTGAGGTCTTCCATTTGTTTAAGTTTACCATGCCTTGATGCAAGAGTTGAGATTTTCAATGCCTTGATGCAAGCTTCAAATTTGTATTTTTCAATGCTAGCTCAAATATCAAAATTAAGCTGACAAGTTGAGAAGTCAAAAGGAGTTCAGGTGTAAATCTCACATTTTACTTGAGGAAGGTGGTGGTGGTGATGATATGGATAAACAACTACACTTTTGGGAAATTTTGGGGCGAACAATAGAAAGGAAGGAAAGAAGATTTTGTGTGTCATGGTCTCGATAGATGCTAAATACATTTATCCCCTAGTTATGTCTTTAATTTCATCTTTCTCTTTCTCTATCCAGTCCTCGAGTTCTTTTAGCTCCTCAACCTTCTTGCTTGTGTATTAGTTTGCGTCTTCAATCTCATCTAATCTACCAAATGGCAAATATTTGGCCATTACAAAAAATTTTACCCAAGTTATTAATTATGAATAATGAGGATCAAGTTCCTCTTCATAGGCACTTCTACATAGAAAGGCATCTCTAATTACCCAAGTTATTAATTTTTACCCTGAATGTTCCTATTAAGTGAAGTTTGTTGGACTGGTCCTTGTCTCCATTCCAGAAATGTAGATAATTTGAATCTAATCTTTTACATATCTTAGTAAGGAAAACAAAACAATTCATTAAATACGAAGGAATAAACAAAAGGACTACATGTAGCAAGACAGTTTAACTTGCAAAAACTGAGCACAACTTTTTTTTTTCTTTCTTTTGGTAAGAGGAGAAGCACAACAATAAAGCATATTAGAACATTTTTAGCCAAGATAAGCAAAAGAGGATTGGGTTTTTAGTCTTTTTCATTTAAAAAAAAAAGCATTAGCATATATATGAACCAAAAGCTTCAAGCCAATGATTTTAAACTCGGAATCAGCGACCTTAAACTCGGAAAGAGGATTGGGTTTTTAGTCTTTTTCATTTAAAAAAAAAAAAACATTAGCATATATATGAACCAAAAGCTTCAAGCCAATGATTTTAAACTCAAAATCAGTGACCTTAAATAATTTTTAAGGCAATGGTTCTCAACTTTCCGGGAATGCAGCCTACATCAGTGGTCCTTATGTCTCTCTCTCCTCTCCAAAACAAGGGGCAGTAAAGAAGAGAAATAGACTCAGAGGACTCTAAAACAAGTTATTTTCCCTATTTTTTTTTTCTCCTCCCTAAAGACATCAACTTTGGCATCATCAGCTGCATTTGTAAATTTTCGGGTGACCTCAGCCTAACAACTCTTTTTTTCGGTATTAGTTGTCCAAACAACTTTCTTCGTCCCCCACCCCCTTTTTTTTATTAAAAAAAAAATATATATATATATATATATATATATACAACCTTAGAGGGAAAAGACAAACCGAGAATGCTTTGGTGGAGGCATTGACTTGTTTCTCCTCATTATATACCTTCGCAGATGTCTTATTCTACAGGGACCATATCTATGCGGTGAGAGGGAACTCCCTCTTCCTTGAGATCAACAAAGAGATCTTAGTCTATCACATGGGCACGGACATTGGTGGTGGTGGTGGTCCTTTTCCAAAGCTTGTAGATATCATAAAACCACCCAAGGGATATCCACCCAGTTGGAGGCCATATCTGGTGGTGTCCTGTGATGACTTGCTCTACTTTCTTAATTTATTTGAACGTTGGTTGTAATTTCCATATTTATTTCTCAAGAGTCCATTAATTTGATCCTTCTTTTGCATTTACTTTTATAAATTCTTCTTTAGTATGTCTAACTTGTTATTTACGATGTCCAATCCATTTTTCTTTGAAAAATAGTATGGACCATGTGAATAATCCAGTCCTTCAGTCCATACTGAGATTCTGATCCCTGGGTATGGTGTGATTGAAAGGAAGAGAAATTTGAAGTTTAATGCAATGAATTTCTTTTCTGAAGGAATGTTATCTTCCACCTTTACACGTAATAAATAAAACCTCCTCACCAACTCATTCGCTGTTGGAGAGCAGATAGGCAGAAAGAAATAGGGGGTTAACCCTTTCCTTCTCTCAAACCTTGGAACAAAGGAAAAGAAACTAAATTTAGTTACAAGAATGTGAATGTCAGGTTAAGAGGAAGATATCGAAGATGTCTGGGTTGAACAACTTCAAAACTAATTTCTTCCACACCCACCCCCCCTGGAAGATTGGCCATTTTTTTAGCCAAAACCATATTTTCATTATCCCGAGTAGCATAAAAAATCATCATAAAAAAAAAAGCATAAATAGCTATCATATCATCAAAAAAAAGAAGAAAAAATTATCAAAATCATCTGTTAGTTTAGGTGATGCAGCAATAAACCATATCATCAAAAAAAGATGAAAAAATTATCAAAATCATCTATTTAGTTAAGGTGATGCAGCAATAAATAGATCCAAATGTAAACCAAATACGTAATACAGTAACAAAATCACCACTGTTCTTACAACCACAGAACCTACAAGAAAACTGAGATACCACATTTGCCAGAAAACTCAACAGGAAAAAAAAAAAAGCAGAAATATAATTGTGCAAAAAAAAATTTTTTTGCTGCACTTAGTCATCTCTTCATCAATATCTTAAATCTGCCAAAATGACATTGGGTTGACAGACTTATAGCTTGTCCTCAAACTCAGAGAGTGGAGTCATCTGCTCCTTCAAACCTTTCCTCTTCCTAATATCAGCAATCAGCTGCGCAGCTTGGCTTCCAGGCTCCAATGGATCAGAAGACATGGGGTCCCAATGATCAAACACACACTGGGGGAAAGCCTGCCCTGAGGTTGCAGCCCTGAGGGTACTTGAGAACCCAAATGACTCGACGACAGGGAGGTAAGCCTTGATGTTGTAAAGTGGAGTACCTGGTCTCTGCAATTCCTCAAAGACGTGGCCACGCTTCTGATTCAGAACCCCATAGATACCACCAAGTGCCTGCTCTGGTGCCTGGATCTCCACCAGGTAGACTGGTTCTAGAAGCCTGGGTTTGGCAGTGATCTGAGAAGCATAGATGACCCTCCTGGCAGTTGGAATGATCTGACCACCTCCTCTGTGGATGGCATCAGCATGCAGTACCACATCACAAACCTCAAAGCAGATACCTCTCATGTTCTCTTCAGCCAATGCTCCCTCCTTTGAAGCCCACTGGAAACCAGCAACAACTGAATCCTTGATTTCATTCAGATACTGTACTCCCTTACACATATCTACGACCATGTTGGGTCCAGTGGTCTCAGGCCCAAAACACCAGATCTTCTTCGCAAGATCCTTGTCCCACCCAAACTCCTCAGCCAAGATCTTTGAACGAACTTTAGGATCATCTCTCGGACCAATACGCCCATCATCAATAGCCTCTGCAAGCCCTTCCTCCAGGGGCCTGGCCTCCATGTACAGACGGTTGTGCTTGTTTGGTGACTTGCTCATCACAGTTCGGGATGACTTCTCAATGACGGTCTCCCGGAAAGAAACAACAGGATCAGACTGAACAATCTCAGCACCACCCATAAAGTCTTCTTGCAAATCCTTCAAACAGATCTCAAGGTGGAGCTCACCAGCACCAGCGATGATGTGCTCACCAGACTCCTCTATTGTACACACCACCATAGGATCCGACTTCGCCAGACGTTTTAGACCTTCAACGAGCTTTGGAAGATCTGAGGCAACCTTGCATTGTACAGCCACACGCACAACAGGTGAGACAGAGAACTTCATAGCACGAATTGGATGTGCATCAACTTCCTTCTCATTTGTCAGCGTTGCATTTTTGGTAATGAACTGGTCAAGACCAACCAAAGCCACAGTGTTACCACAGGGAACATCCTCAACTGATTCTTGCCTCTTTCCCATCCATATAACAGTTCTCTGCACACTCTTGACATACAAGTCCTTCTTCTGACCAGGGACATAGTTTGGTCCCATAATTCTAACCTTCAAACCAGTGGAGACCTTTCCAGCGAATACACGACCAAAAGCAAAGAACCTACCTTTGTCAGAGGCCGGAATCATTTTGGACACATAAAGCATAAGAGGCCCCTCAGGATCACAGTTTCTAATTGCATTAGCATACACATCATCCATGGGACCTTCATACAAGTTCTCAACACGATACCTCTGAGCCTTGGAAGGTGAAGGAAGGTGTTCAATCATCATTTCAAGGAGTGCAGTGCTAGCTGGGAGCCAAGTTTGCATCACACGCTTCATCAAAGCTTTCCCAGACAGGTCTTTCTCATCAGACTTCATGGTCACACCAAGTTTCTTCAACATTGGCCACAGCTTGTCTTTCTGATCATTCATGCAAGTATTGATTATCTGCTTAATAGGTTCGTAACAGAACTGAACGAACCCCCTCTTGCATGTGGGTGACCCAGTGCTCTTGCTAGTCCATTTCTTGGTAGCAGGATCGAAGTAGTTCTCACCCCAGAGCCTCTCCATCATCTTTAACTCGTCTACACCAAATTTGGATGCATACATCTTGGCAAAGTTGGTCAAGGTGAAGGCCCAACCGTGCAGACCAGCAGAAAAGGCAACTGTACCTTTCTCAGGGTAAACTTGAACATCCCCAAGAAGTGGATCCTCATATGTGGCCATAATCACATTAGCATTCTCAATGACCCTCTGAAAGGTCTGATAAGCCTCTTCTCCATCAACCTGAAGCTCCAGGAAGCACCTGTCCATCTTGTTTACAGTCAAAACTGGCCTAATCCTCTCACCAAGGGCCTGTCTCAGCACAGTCTCAGTTTGAACACAAACTCCCTCAACACAATCCACCACAACAAGTGCACCATCAGTAATACGAAGGGCAGCTGTAACCTCGGATGAGAAGTCAACGTGTCCAGGGGAATCAATCAGATTGATCAGATACTCATTCCCCATACGTTCTCCCTTGTAGTTCTTCAGAGATTCATCTGACATTTCATAGTACAGAGAAATGCCAGTCGACTTAATAGTAATACCACGCTCTGCCTCATCCGCACGGGTATCAGTCATCCGAACATCTCCTGCAACTTCTTGTGCAATAATTCCAGCGGCTGCCACAAGAGAATCTGTAAGAGTAGACTTCCCTGCCAAGTTCAACAAACAATGTCAGACCACGAAGGAATCATAACATTTAAAAAAAAAAATCAAAAGACAAAGGGAGAGATTAAGCAAAAACTACACAAACATTTTTATCAAGAACTGTTCGCTGTATTTAACAGCACACAACAGAGGACATTATAAACAAAGAAGACTGATGCCACTTCAGGAAGATGTGTATCTTTTCCGGGTGAGCCCTGGGTGGATATCCCAGAAAGATACCAAATCATTAAACAGTGGAGACTTTTTCTGGCACAGATAAACATACTTATTCCTAGAAAGAATGTCTACCTAGACCATTGGCCCACATCATCCAACCAGGTTTTGGCAAAGCCATGATTCTCAACTTTAAGTCAATAGATTTTCAGAGTATAGTCCTTTCTGCCCTAGTTGAACAGCATACATAACCATCGAAAAGAGGGGCTGGGAAGAGCCTAGAAACATATAGGCTGATACAGTTTAATAGTCAATAATTAAAATTAAAAAAAAAAGGCAAAGAATATTTGATACCATGGTCCACATGCGCAATCACAGACATATTACGAATGTTATGTTTCAGGTCCATAATCCTGCGAAGCTCTTCTGCTGTAAACTTCACCTGCACAATCAAATTAATTCCACAATTAGCACTGAGAAAGAATCACCAAGGTGCCCAATGCAGGACATTATTTAAGAGCAGTAGTCTTACCATCTTGACGGCTCTTAGTTAGCAACCCCCGATAACGAAGATATAGCAGGTAGTATCTGCAACAGTTTTAAAGAGAATATAATCAGAGCAATCCCAGAAATCAATAACAAACTATTAGAAAAAAACCTCGGACTACAAATAGATTAAAAATGCATGCAAATAAGAATATATACACAGGTCAGAATCCTCCCATAATGGGAAAAGTTGGGATAACAGAGTAAAATTCAAACAAGTACAGGAATTGGAATTCATAGCTATAATTTACCCTTAAAGAGCATATATCAGATTTTTACGATGAATAGGATGTATTCAAAGGGTGGAGGAGGGAAACAATCATGAGGTCTTCAATTTTTTGAAACCTTCAGAATAATGAAAATGGAAGTAAATATCAGTATACAGGGAATTGCCTCCTAGAGTGGTGGTAGCTTCCAGTGGCAGTAGAGCGCTGCCTAAGTGCAAAGGAGAGGTCTCTTGTTCAACTCTTCCCTTCCCCCACCCAACCCCACCCCACCCCACCCGCCATGTCTGCCCTCTCCTCTTGGAGCTGGAGAGTCCACTGGCCACCCTCTTAGTGGCCAATGAGCACTCAACGGTTTTGACCCAAAAAAGTACCTAACCCAAAACAGAAATCATAGAAGCCTACAATTGACGGGGGAAAATAGCATTAAGTAATCAAACAAAATACACAAAACCATTATTCTATATATAAAAAACATAGTTTGAACTGAAAAATAACAGTAACCAAAAAAAGAGAATCTTCCAGACTGAAATACAAAATAACAGAAAAGAAGAAACAAGATTAGACAACATAGACTGGGAAACTAAAAGGACAACCCTGCATATACTTCTAGATGCTAACTAAAACAAACACCGATCGGATCTAACCTGCAAACTCTAGAGCTGAGGTCTTTCAGAACACATACACAGATATTAAGTGGAAAGACCATATCAACAAAATGACAAAACCCTTAACATTCAGTAACAATCATAATCTATCCAAATATCCACGGCATATAGCACAGAAACTGGACGAACCAAAAGCTGAGAAGCAAATATCTTTATTCTTTATCAAACAGCAAACCAAACAGAAAGCAAAATTAACGCTCATAAACCAAAGAACCACCGTAGAACAGGCGCATAAAAAGCAGAAAGCAATATTCACATATGATTATAAGAAATAAAAATATATTCCCACCATGGTTACTAATCTGACTTCCATTAAAACAGCTACCAGATATCAGTAGCTCCGATCAAAAACATGATCGAACAACCAAACCCATAACATCTTGTAAAATCTAAAACTTGAAACAAAGAAACAAATCGTACTCCTTAAAATGATTTCCACCACATCGAAGCAAACTCAAACAGAGAAAACCAATGAAATGAACTTTAAACTAATACACCAGATCTACGAATCCCAACACCTACGAAACACGAACTTATCTGTGGATTGCACAAAGCAAAGAAATCCATGGAAAACTGTAAAAGGGTCCCAGCCTTACCTCGGAAGAGCAGAGCCAAGAATGAGAGCGAGAAAAACTCTCAATTTCGTTGCCTAGGCTGGAAGCTTAAAGGGGTTGAGAAACCCTAATATTGTTGGGGTTCAGTGTATCTTAACCGCTGGATATAAAGAGCAGTTTCTAGCCGTTGAATTTTAGATATTTAAAAACCTTTTTAAGTCACACACATTCATCGAAATATCTCATCTCTTATATGGTATATGCTTCTTGCGCACGGGGTGACGGCCTTCTACCACTTGTGCCACGTATTTTATCTTATTTACATTTGTTTCCTCGTATGTTTCTATTTTCTACATTTTTCACCATCCAAGAAATGACGATTCTTAGCAAAAAGGTCCTTCGGTTTAGTTGTAAATGATTTCTAGTCCTTAAACAAAAATAACACAGATGGTTTACGGGCATAGAGTGGATTCCAAAAGTCAAAAGGGTCAACTTGTGGAATCATGTAATAAAAAAGGATATTTTTTAGTATATAAATAGTGTGAGTTCCCCACGAGCTAGTGGACGAGGAATTTACATGTTGCACTAACGGGTGTGGAGAATGGTATCATCTACTAGGGTCCACATGATTAGTGTATAAGAGAAAATAATAAAAAACTTCATATAAGAAGGAGAAATATTCCTATAATGTTCAGTGAAAATTTATTCTTACAGTCTGGGTCATATATCCACACCGTAGTTTAAAAATTTGATCAAATCGGCCAAGATCACTCAAATCATAGATCAGAGTGGTTTGGCCAAGATTAATCCCCAATCTTCATCAATCCGATAACTATACATTGGTAAGATATAAAGGTAAAAGGATAAAAACCCCAACATCTTTTTTTTTTTTAAATAAAAGCAAATCCTTTTTAATCCAGTCTGATATCAATTCGATCCATATCAATATTGATTGAGATCGATCCCAAGATTTAAAAATTGGCTTACAGTGACATCTTCTCTATTTAAACAAAATGTGAGCCCCTTTATCGAATAAAATATCTACTACACTATTATTAATGTGAATTTTCACTCTTATATCGTGAAAAAACTCTACACATAAAACAAATTGGTGGAGTATGCATGTTTCTTGTCTTCCAAGAAACCTAAAGCTCAAGCACTAGTTTCAGTTTCATCTAACTTGGTCGGATTCAATAAATGCAAAGAAGAGAAGCAATAAAATAAGAGATAAAATAAATATATAATCTCCTCCAAGTGCTTATGTATCCCACGGTTCATATGGCATGATTCTCACCTCTTTGACTACAAACTCCAACTCTATTTCTATCACTCGTGTTTTATTTGTTCCTGTCTCTTCCCCTTATGTGGGTTGGGTGTTCTTTTCATGCATTTTATGCCCCAGTCTTGCCCATGTAAGATGATCACATTCTCTTCTTTGAGTCCTTGGCTTAAGTTATATGATCCCACACATGCATACATGACTATTGAGGGGCATCAGTTTGGTTTGATTTGTTTTTTGCCAGTTTATATTAGTCCATATTGAAATTTTACATCCTAATTTACCACTGGTGGTATCAAGCTAGGTTGGGTTTGGTTAGGCCATTTTGGTTGTTCTCACTTTAAGACATTGTACTATGACTAGCCCATTTAAGTAATACGTCCTCATAAGCTAGGCATAGTCCCATTTATAAACAGTCGATCGGTTACTAGTAAATAAGTGGGCTATACGGGCTTTAAACATGTTGTGCTAAGTTGGCCTATTAAGTGGCCAATTCTGATTGGGTACCTATCGAGTAGCAACTTGCACCTTGAATGACTGAATGTTAGTATGGTTGGACTTGAGCCCGACACGTTTTAAGAAAATAAACGGGGTCCATTATGGATTTTCCTTGATTGGGCCATGAATTGACAACCCTATGACTACCACAATGGCATATGTATTAATGACGTTATTACTCATATAAGAAGGCGCACAAGCCAAGTTATATAGAAATGTACATAACTTATATGAGAAGGTATTTGAATATGTCACCATACATATATGGAGAAACTCCCACAACTCTATTTAACACCAAACTGAAGAATGCAATCCTCAATCGATTGAAATAGGCACGAGAGGCCTATTAAGGCCATGAAAAGGGACTTGTACAGCTTAAAAACACACAAGTAAGATACTTGGATCTTGTGCCAAAAAATAAAAATAAAATAAAATACTTGGATCAATAGAGCCCCGTGTATGTCTCACATAGATGTAAATAACTATGTATCCATGAAGAAATGCATTCTTAACTCCAAGTTATTGAATTGATCACAATCAGTAAACGGTAACTCGATTGCACTCTTTGCTTTGCACAAGCATTAATTGTCGAATAGACTAGACTTGGGTTCTTTGCTTCTTGGATGCTTTGTGAACAACCTTTCCATTGGTTGCACCTTCTTCTCAGTCTTATCCTACACAAGCCACATGAACTTACCCCTTTTCACGTATAGAGGCTATCTTTATACCAGCACCAATTGTTCTTTCATGTGACATATCGAATAAGGATTACAATATGTAGACGACGAGTCACATGTCAAGTTCCAACCTAAACAAACTTTTCAACGTGGCAAAAAAAGTATTGAAATTTTAAGACTATCCATTAGATTTGCCACATCTTCCAAATGGCAAAAACTTGGGTGTTGGTGTATACATTGTTAATGTCCTTAATTTATTTTGGTTTCTTCATGTCCTCCACCAATGTATTCATTTTTGTCTGTAACAGTGTAATTGAGCCACCTTTTGAAAACCCAAAGCAAGCCCAGCCTGCCCTAGGCAATGGTCCCTATAACAACATATATTTGAGACCAAAGTGAAGGTTGGAAGCTCTGCTTCTTTCCTTTTTTGGCTTTTGGATTTTCATTGCCTTGTGTAATATATTGGACTCGTTCCTTGCTACACGGCTTGCCTGTAAGAGGTAAGCGTAGTCCTCTAACTTATGCTAAGCTGGGGCAAACTAGCAAACATCGATAGTAGTGTATACGCAAGAGAAAGTGCAACATCGTGAAACCATTCATATAATGGCATCTACGCACAATTAGTGGCCGGGCAGCACTAGCACGAGAAAGGTTGGGAAATCTCAACCCAAAATGGCATTGTCGAGGGCAAGCAAAGCTTGACCTTTGAGATAATAATATTTCATCTTATTTTTTTTGTTCTAACGTAAAAAAAAAAAAAAAAAAAGAAAAAAAGAAAAAAAGGGTTCTTCTATTAGTCATTACAAGACTGCAATTTCTTTCTTCTTCTTATTTACTTTTAACTGTTGATTTATGTCTTTTCTTACAAAATGTGAAAGTAGTGTTTACAAATCTTTTTTATGGAATTTATTGGGTTTGCCCCTCTCCTACCATGAAGTGCCCTGTTAAATGATAAGTACAACGGGTTTGCCATATCGTAATCCTTGACTTTTTGAATGAAGTTATAATTACATAAAAAAAAGATTATAATTTGTGCGTGAGGAAGATGCAGGGGGCGGCCAGGGAAAAGAGAGAGATAGAGCTTAAAGGGGAGAGGAAAGCAGTGGGAATTGGGGTGGGGGGTGATCGGATTGAGCATTTGAGTTAGGCCGAGTGGGAATTACTTTGGAGAGAGAGATGGCCATCACCATCCTATATCGGTGATTCAGTATGGACCAGAGGTAAAACTGTTAAAAAAAAAATATTATGGAAAATTAAGGGTAAAACCGTGTGAATCGTTTATAAATTTTCACTCACAAGCCGATAATTGGATGTCACCGTGGGAGCCTCATTGCCACTGCGCCTTCTCTGTCTCTTGTTTCTAGAGCCTAGACCTTGCAAATGGATGTCTGGCCTTGCAAGATCCACGTGGATGCCACCAAATCATACTAACAAAGGAGTTCAACACTCATTTTCTTCCTCGGCCAAACATGAAGTCTATTTCAGCTTTCTTTTTTTTTTTTTTTTGCCATAGAGAGCATAGAAGCCGACCAGGGCGGGCTGGTCTGCCCAAGGTCCCAGAAAGAAGGTAGTAGGGTAAGGGTTGCTGGCCATGAAGGACTGCAGCCGGCTGTGCTAAAGCTCGGCCAGCCGGTCTACGGAAGGCATGGATGCCATGGGCTGGGTAAGCCTCAAGGTCACGAGGGCGAGGTGAGGACTCAAGAGAATCTGAAAAGGGCAAACCCATCTTGTGAACTGGGCTTACGATCCCCATTGGTGTCGGACACGAAAAACCCATATTATAAATTGGGTTTTGATTCAGAAGCCAACGCCTATTCGTCCTCCCAACCCCACCCCTAATGCCACGTCTGCCCTCCCTCCCATCCCAATCTGAAACCCTTCATATAGAACAAAGAAGAAGAAGACTGCCTTGGGTACAGATCCTCTCCAATTCTCTAAATGGGCAATATTTTACCTTTAACGTTCAACATGTGTCCCTGACGACGTGGACGGTGATGATGCGAAGAGAGACATGGACTTACAAAACCTCTCCAGATCCGGTTTTTTGGCCCGCATCCATTTCCTCTCCCCGGCTCTTTTCCCCTTTAACATCTAAAACCGAAAAGGGAAAGGAGGAACCTAGGTCAGCACTCTGGTCAACCTTCTTCTCCGGCGGCGGCTATCACTCCTCCGAGGTTCGAGCTTCTCCCTCTCTCGCATTCTCGCTCTATCTCTCTCGATCTATCCCCCTCTATGGCTTCACAATTCTCGCTTGGACGGTTGTTATCTTGTTCTCCTTGGCAGAACAGAGGGAATATAGTGTCGTAGAGGCATCCTTCTTGCCGCGGAAACTGCTGTTCTTCAGTAGATAAAGCAGCAGCTGGATGGCCTTCGACCGTCCTATCGCAGTCTTGTTCTCCTCCACCTGCGAGAGGCGGAGCAGGGCACAAGCTTTAAGTCGTTCGTCGACTTTCCTGGCCGATACTGGACACAAATCCCCTATTTTCTTTTTCCTCTTCCTTCCTCATCAAATCTATGACCTAATCGCCAAATTTGTTTTCTTTCTTTTCAAGTTCCTCGCCGTAATAGTGTTTATTTGCCAATTTTCTCCTCGATTATTAGAGATCTCTTGGATTTAAATTGATTTGCATGTCAATAGCATTGTTCTGTTTCTTACTTTACACAGGTCGGAACTTAGAAATCTACAGAGTGGAAACAAGATCGTTCCTAAAAGAAATTGAAGTGAACATATTGCCACCAACCGGTGAATGCGATGAAGAAGCCCAGATTTAAAATTGAAAAGGGGCGAGAGTCGCGGAGATGGTGGATCCAACCTTATGGATCAGGTTGCTAGATCGGGATCCAGGGTGTTGGGATGAGTTCGGAGACTTAACATGCTATCACGTGACAGCCAGTAGCAGATTGAATGGCATCTTCAACGGTTGAGATTTTAGATTAATGAATGAACGGTTAAGATTAAAATGTAGCTCTTATAAGTTCCAAATGCTTAAGCGCTGCTGCCTCTCTCATCCATTTTATATCTCAAACGAAATTAAAATCTCCCGCCAGCGGATCCGCTCTCAGAGATCGATAGATATAGACCCAACGAAAACTGAAATTGCCGTTCCTGCCTCCTCTCCTTCTCTTCAAGCCCCTCCCCCTCCCCCTCCCTTCTGCAGCTCCTGTCTTCACTCTGCACAACCAGACCCAAAAGTCATCCCAAGATGACTTAAAACGAAACACCTCTACCATGTTTTTCATTTTCCAGATGAGTTTCCAGAAACAAATAAAGGAGTTGTTCCGTGAAAACCCGAATTTCGCTCGCAGTTGTTGAGGAGAAACTTCAGTATAGTGCTTGGCTTGACTCCTGCTGGCCATCTTCTTCTTTGCGTCCTGAGTATGCATCTCTCTCTCACACTCACTCTCTCGTCTTCTTCTTCTTATAGGTTTTGAAAAGGGTTTGATTTTCCTTTTTCTTGGTGGAGGCCAATTGCAGATCTAGTGGGATTCAACGGTTGTTGCGATTTTCGGTTCTTTGAATTCAAGGGTTTCTGAAGAGTGTACTGTGAAGTTCGTCGACTGATAAAGTAGATTTCACATCGAGGTACCTATTTCTTCTTGTTTTTTCCTCTCCATTTTGCTCTGAAGATAGAGTTCATATACTTTCTAGTGTGCATATAGGCTGTGCTGAGCAATTCAACTTCTTTCAAATTGTGTGTTTCGCTTTCGTCTCCCTTTCCAATCTCTCTCTCTCTCTCTCTCACTTTAATTTACCTGAGATAGGTGCGAAATATTTCATCTATTCTTGCTGCAGGTTGTTGCAATTGTAGAGTTGCAGCTGTGTCACGAATCTTAGTCTGCCAAATTTGCTGAAATGGCTGGGCAATCTGACCCTCATCTGTCACTTTTTTCCTCAGCTGAGGTATCTGATATATATATATATATATATTGACTGAGTGATCTTTAATTTCCTCTTATTTTATTTATTTATTAAATTTTCAGGTAATCAATCATATTTGACTTTAGTAGTGATATTTTAAATATGTTCAGTTAAAATCTATGTTTATTCTATTGTTCTGAAGTTTTGTGTTAATGTTATTGTCTTGTTGAGATGAATTATTTAGATGGAATTCGGATTTTCAGGTGGAGTTTCTTGCAGAAGATGAGACGGTGGAGATTGTCCCCAATATGAAAATGGATGCGCTTAACTTTTTATGTGTATTACATCCTGTCTAATCATCTTTTAATTCTCTTCTTTTGGAGAGATTATTTTTTCTGTGTCTAATATGTGGCTTAATTCATCAATAGGGTGATTATGGCCCTTTCTATCCACAAATAACCACTGAAGTACCACTATGGCTGGCAGTGGCTTTGAAGAAGAGAGGAAAATGCACTATTCGGCCTCCCCAGTGGATGTCTGTTGGTGAGGCTTCATCATGTCGTTTATGTTGCCATTATCCTCATCTTTTAGATACTTTGGTCATCAATTTTTCCAATCCTTTCTATGATCTAAGACACTAAGATTTATGCCATTGATATTAGGATTGAAATTTACACCAGGGAGAAGGTATTTGACCTTTTAGAGAAAGTCAGAAACTAAATCATAGTCAAAGTGTTAGTGTTTAATTTAGCTGACAGATTGAGGGTTTACTTCTAATCTGGTGGGTATGGCTGGAGGAGATTTTCAATGCAGGATCCTTTTGGGGCTTATCTTGGGTCATGAATTCCTCTTGTGTAGGAACGTGTTCCTAGGTAGTTCACAAGCATCCATGAAAACTAATGACCTTAAACATTTATTATAAGAAGATGACTAGAACTGATGGGCCAAATATGATAGGGATTGCCTTCTCTTTTTAACGAATAACATATTTTATTTTATTTGTTTGGTTGAGAACTATGAATATGAACTTTATGAGGAGAAATTGATAGTTCAATACTGTTACAAGTGTATCATGAAGAAAACTTATTACATTTTCTTTTGATGCCCCAGAACTCCAGGAAATCATAAAAAGAAGGAATTTTTTTTTGGGGGGTGGTTGAGGGATGTCCAGCCTTTGACCCACGCCAACATATCTTATCTTTTAGGTCGCAAAGAACCCAAATCAAAACTATCCTCAAATACAGATAATATCACTTGACTGGGAAGCTCATCAAATGTAGAAAATAAGTGTTGGTGCAGCTCTCTCAAGCATGATTTGCAATGATGCATCTGCAACACTATTAGCCCCTGACTCTTTTAGATCCTTCAGTCTGAATCAAATCATGCTTGAGAGAGTTGCATTGGATTGCCACAGATCCTAGATTGATCATTTGCTAACATGTTGGTCGATCATGCTTTCATTGAAATGAGAGATTTTAGCTTGAGAATGGGTGTTTTAGCTTGTGTGATCAGGGGTATTGCCACAGAACTTCATTACTTTGATCCAGCAATCTAAGAACTAGTACACTGTTATATTCTACTATCAATTATGCCCTTTAAGGGAAGGGCTGACCCAATGCCCACTAGCCATGGTCTTTAATTCTGATATGTTTATTGGAGCTGAGAAGACCAGATATTAGTCAAATGGCTATGGAATGCAGCTCCAATTGCAATGTTCCCTGGGCTACCTGAATGCAATTGGGAGGGAGAAGGATTCCACTAACTAAAGCTTTGGTGGAGCTTAAATTTTCTGCAGTCTTAAAACGTCTTGAATAAGAATAGCTTTTACTCATTCTGATTGGAGTTTGGTTATTATAATTTACAGTTTAGTCACTAAAAGAAATACTTGCGCTTGTACTCACGCCTGGTGTGAAAGACCGTATTCTCTTTTCCTGTTTATCTTAAGAAATACAGGCATTGTTAAGGCATGATGTAAGAGGATTGATCTTCAAGGGCAGAACTTATCATGTCTCTTTAACCCAGAGTCCTAAAATAAGCTTTGTGTAATAATGAAAATGTTTCCAAAATACCCTGTCCTTGGTGTTGGCTAAACCATATAATGGATGGTATTTATCACGAAGAGTTTGCGTTACCCTCCATAAATCTTCCCATAGTCTTATTCAAGGTTCCAAGTTTTGGGTTTTGACCCTGGCTGAAACTGAAACTTGGGATTGGGCTAGTTGAAACCTAAAAAATGATTTTTTGACCCCTTTCTTTTGATGCTGCCTATTTTTACCATTTTACACCTATTCCATAAATCAGTTTCACTGAGAGACCACCCAAAATGGTACTTGTGGTTTGAACCCAAGTTTGCTAGTGTATGCTGAATGCTATTGTACACTAGCCCTATTGGGGAAAAAAACCATTACCTTTCATCTCCAATCATGCAAATTCAAGCTGTGGAAGGTTGAATGAATAGAAGAATGCAAAAAAGTGGGAAGAAATCAAGTGATTTGGCAAAAAACTGCAAGTTTTTGGAAAAATCCCAAGGAGCAGTGTCAAAACTAGTATCGGCCCTTGGTTCGTTTTGGTTAGTGTCTAAACTTCAAGTTTTGACTGAATCTTAAAACCATGGACTTATTTACCTTCCTTCCATATCAAATCTAAGAGACATTGATGTAGATACGCACCAATGGAGCAGTCCATACCCATCTGGGTTTCCGGATAGGGATGAACCAGATCTATATTGGTTTTGGGTTTAGTAGGATTTTAGAAATTTACTTTATTTAGGAAGATTGTCTTTGATTTTATTTTATTCACTTTATTTTAGCAAGTTAGGTACACGTAGGATTTAGAGAGTCAATTTGCAATTTGTTTCCTTGTTTATGGTAGTTTCTTATTTCAGTTGAGTTTCTATTTTATGTCCTTTATTTTTCCTTTAAATTGGTTGTAACCAATAGACAAGTCAGATTGAAGAATGAAGTTATGAGTTGATATTGTGGTGTGTGCTTGCGGGCTGAGTGTGTGCAAATCCCTTCTCTCCCCCCCCCCCTTTCTTAGTGTGATCTTCTCTCCCTCTTCCCTACAACTCAGTTTACCTCAGAGATTCTTCCCTACCCCTACCGGCCCTCCATCAATTATGTATCAGAGCCGAAGGATCCCCATCCCTTCCCCTCCATCTCTCTTCTCCCCCTTTCTTAGTGCGATCTTCTCTCCCTCTTCCCTTTCTAATTCTTTTCCAATGGTGTTCAGGAAGTTAGAAGAAATGATTTAGTTTGTATTGTATTGCATTTTTGGTGCATCTATTTACATATGTCAATAGGTGCACAAATGGTATTTCTTTGAAGTTTGATCTGCTATTTATTACTTTCTCCGTCATTGGCTAGAAAAATTAACGCAGGTCTTAGAAGCTGAGAGGGACTCTCCTCGAGAATTTCAGCCGCTGCCTTTCCATTACGTGGAGATTTCGAGACTCCTGTTTGATCAGTATGCACTGGAACCCATCTTTCCTTTTACATTTGTATTATAGCTGTTTTAAAGATGCCAATTTTTATTTATTGACAACAGTGCTCGTGATGACATACCAGACATGTATATGGTGAGCTTGGACACTTTTGGCCTTGTGGTTCTATTTCCTGATGAATTTGTTCATTCGTTTCCATTTTAAAGAATTTGTTTGATATATAGCCTTCTTGCAGGTGAGATCTCTTATTGAGGACATCAGGAATGTTAGATTTCATAAGGTTGAGACTGGCTTAGAGACAATTTCTGCTCGTACACATGCAGTCAAGGTATGACTGATTTTCCCTCCATGTATTTCTTATATTTCATGACTAAGGGTTGGACTTGATTGGCACTGATGGCTATTCTGTGTTTCAGTCATAGAAAGTAAACCCTTCGGCAGTCTAAAAAATTCTGGGGAGATAGTGTAATAGTGTATCCATAGTTGTCAGTTGTCACGGTATCTAGGTTACCCAAGGTGTTGGAGATGCCTGAATGCAAGCGAACAAGGCGTCCAAGGCACCTGGATGCCTAGTCAACGGCTTGGCAGCTCTGATTGTACCTTTGTTCAGTTAAAAAGTAATCTGGCATTTCCTTCAGATGAAAACCCCCTATCTTTTGACTTGTATGTAACCATGTGATTAATCATTACTTGGTGATTTATGGGGCTACCAATTGGATTGATATTGATCTGGATACGATCTGAATTCTATTTTGAGTTTAGCCTTTGGAGAATTTATTATCTGTTGGGATAACTAGAAATAACATCTACATTAAGGACTCACACATACATATAGATAAACCTAGATAGACTTAGCGTAGCTGAGATAAGAATGTTGAGATGGATGAGTGGTAAAACTAGAAAGGATAAAATAAGGAATGAACAAAATTAGAGCTAAATTAGGAGTAACTCTGATCCATGATAAGCTATAAGAAATTTGTTTTAGCTGGCATGGACAGGTGCAATAGAGGCCTTTAGATGCTCCAATATGGAGGAGTGATTTGTTACAGATTGAAGGAGCTAAAAGAGCTAGAGGTTGGCCTAAAATGACTCTAGGAGAAGTGAGGAGATGCATTCATAGCTTAGGCCTGTAACAAGTATGATTTCGAAAAGAAATGACAAAGGGAAAGGATCCATTAGTCGATCTCATTTAGTTGGGATAAGGCTGAGTTGAGTTTAATTGTATTAAGGATGCACACATAGTACTTCGAATTAATGAATTTTTTGAGACACTAATTATTTATATGCGGTCAAATACGTTTCATTTGATACCTTGAAACATAATCTTTCCGTCCAAAATATATGTTATAATAATTTTATAAGAAAGTTATGTAATCATGCCAATAGAAAGGTATTATGTAATGTGTTAAATTGGATTCAAACCTGATATCCTGATCCTTTACCGATCCAAATTCCGATTGTTTTTATAGTGATCCATTGGATTGTTGGACTGGTTCACCAATGATCCAATTCCTTGATGACCTAACATGCAACTATTGCATATGTATCTGGAATGCCGATTTAGTGATCTGTGGGATTATCAGATTAGATCCCCCATTGTCCAATTCGAGCTGACCCCTTGACAGCCATAGTGGGATGAACAAATCATGTAATTTTAGTCATTCACCTATTTAATTATTTATTCATAAAAAATTTTGTTATGTATTTTTTTCATTGCTACTACACCTTTAATTCTTTTAATGCACTGCAGCTAAAAAATCTGTCTGCAATGGAAGTGAATATAGTACGTCCTTTTGTTGTGAGAACCTTGCAAGCTTTCTATAAGCATGATAGTCCACAGATGATACAACACCCAGACAGGATGGCAAACAGGCAACCACAAGTAGCTGATCGTGGACCAAGGGTAAGTTTTCCTTTTTCCCCCTTCAATGATGTGGTAGACCAGGCAATACTGATATTTATAGAATTTCTCAGCTTGCCACACCCATGACTATAATGAATCAATATACTAAAGGTAACTTGAAGCTGTGAAAGAATCATCTTCTGAGAACTCTATTTTGTTTGTTCAACTCCTTGTGTTTGAGAATGAAAGTCTGATTATGACTATTTCAAAATGAAGTTTTTTATTAAACCTAGGATTCATTGGATGCAGTTTCTAGCAGAAATTTCTCATCTCAACATGTGTCAGACACGGACATGTCCAAGCACCTCATTGAACAGTGTGTGAGGAAGGGGGGGTGGGGTTGAGTTGTTGGTGGAAACTGTCTGGGAAAACCAATCCTAAAAGCCTTCCAAAGGTGAGGTTTTCCCTTATTGATTCTTCCTGCCACCCACCTTGTGGAGCCTATTCTTCTTCCTATTGAGGGATTCAGGTCTGAGATCAGGTTCAATTTATACCTAGCGTCAATGCAAGTCCCTGAGAAGTCGAACTAGACTAACTGAATCCCGCTACCAAAATGCAGTCTTGTATCCTCAGGATGCTGATGAATCATTCTAACATCACTTTCACTTGATAATGTTCTGCTCCATTCCCTATTTGCTACTCTCTTTTTAAATCCTTGTAACTTATTAATCTGTCCACAAAACTCTTTCCACATTCCAGTTATCGAGATAAAACCCCCAGTGTAACTTATTGTCTGCCCACACTCCATCATTATAGAATTAGCTTCATGCTATTTGGTCTAGTATGGGGTTATTGTCTCCTTTGACAGTCATTGATATTTGATCTAATCTCCTGATTCCCAATGTCTCCCTGTTCATGCTGTTATCCTCCTCCCCCCACATATTCTTGCTGGGGCTATTGCAACCTCATCATAACCCATCCTGGAGTCTTTAGCAAAGGCCTATTGAATTTGAAACTATGTTTTCTGTCATCACCAATCTTCTTTTTTGTTTCCCACATTGAATCTTCTTTGCTACCATTAACACTTTTTGCCTCTCGCGTCTTTCTATCCAACTGTGAGAACTTGTTGCCATTCCCTGAGACTAATTAATCTCTTTCCTGGTCGGACTCACTCGCCCACTTTTCATGGATAAGTTGTGTTGTTTATGATAGTGTTTCAGATTTTCTTTACACTTTGATCTACTCTACCAGTGGGTGGTATGAGTCAGGATCATAGTTGTCATGGCATCTGGGCTATTCTAGGCATTGGAGGGGGCCTGGACGCGTCTTGACGACAACTGTGATCAGGATTAGATCAATTGCTTTTAGGTCATGGTTCAACTAGTGCTCATCTAGGCATGTATGCCGGCAACATAATGCGCTTGGACGATTGCCAAGTTTATATGTATAACATGCTGTTTTTTATCATTTACTTGTTGAGCAATATTATGCATCAGAATGCACGTCGTTTTATTATTTTTATTTAGGGAAAACCTGATTAATACCGAAGCAGGGTTGCAAACAGCGTTAACATTACTTTCTGCCTTGTGATGTACATTTTCTTTGAAAGGGGGTAATTTGGTAATTTTATTTTACTCCATCCATTTTCCTCTCCCAGCCCTCAATGTCTCTCCTTCCCTTCTGCTGAGTAGACCTGCTACTCGGAGCTTTTTCTGGTGGCCCTTGTCTGATCATCTCTCCATGGTCACCACTGGTATTGTCTATTCGTGTCTAATGACTGCTCTCCTATATCTCTGGTGGTTTTTGTATTATGAACTCCTGATGTGATTTTCCGGTGGCAATAATTTTTTTAAGTAATACCAATGGTCTAATTATGGATTTAGATGTGGCTTAAATTGGTGTAATTTGGCATAACCAAATGCAATTGCTCCCCATCCCCCCTGTTACTTCTACAGTTAGAAACAGTGTCACAGGTCTCCTGAGTGCCTCTACAATAAGTCATTTAAGAGTGTAATGGTCCTATGTTATTAGATTGTATGCTTTATGATAGGGGCATAAAATTTGTTTTATTATCTAAATCATATATGTATATTTTTAATTTGTAAATCGTACTGGTGTTGATATAGTTGTCGGTGCTATTGCTGCAATAGTTTTACATATCGCAGATTGCCTGTTTTAGCACCTTTTTTTCATGTTTGGAAATGAAATTACAGTTCTTTTTTCTGATAACTGACTCTTTTTCCAGCGGGATTTGCGGCGTCGTTAAATGCCCAAAGCTCTTATTTGGGCTCTGCTGCAACCTGGTTGGTCACTCTCCTAATTACCTCTTCATCTAAACGTATTGCCCTTCTGTTTTGTAAGAAAGTCCTTGCTGGGCCATACTGTTTCTAAGTGTCATCTGCTCCCTATGATTTGAGAACTTGCAAAACACTATGATATCTTTCAGAAGCAATAAATCTTAATTTCTTTATCACTAATATAATTCTCATGGAACTCTATCTCAGATTTTTTCTCTCCATATTTGACAGATACCAGTTTGATACATTAATAACTACCAATTTATGCAGAATTGGAATTATGCGACCTATAGTGTACATGAAAAATTTAGTGAAAGTTTTATACGTTTACTTTCCCTAATTGTAAGCCTTATCTTTTTAGGAGCACTTCAGCTAAACGGTAAGATTGATCCATTACGACCATATTGTCGTGGATTTGAATTGAGAAACAACCTATTTGTAAAGCGAGAGTAAGACTGGGTACATTATGATCCTCCCCAAACCCAGCAGGTGGCTGGAGCCTTGTGTACTGCTTATGCCCTTTTTCTGTCAAGAAGTGGCACAAATTTAATAATCATGGTCTTTCAGCTCCCATCCCTCAAATGCCAAAAGAATATACTTAATGGTGATAACACCAAAATGATAGCCTTTATGTGGCACTGATGATGATGAAGAAAGGATAACTCCTACAATATGCCATGCTGTGGGTCCTATGGGGAATGGCTTGATCCGTGTGATAGCGGGCCTAACACTGATCTCATTGGTGAAATTCAGTCCAATATGAAGGAAAGTGGTACAAAGTTGAATCTATAGTTTGTTACTCATTCTGGGTTTAAATTTTACCAATGATCTGGGTCTCAGATTCTTCATTACATGATCCGTCTCAAGTTCTGCCATGTGGCAGATTGTAATGACATTTGGGGCGAATAATGTATGTTTCTTTATAATTGGCATCTAAATTCCGTTCCCATTCCTATATGTGCTTCTGTTTCATTTGTAACAACTAAATCTGGGGAGGCAATGATCTAATAGAATTCAGATCCTATATTGCATGCCGATCATCCAGTGCCTCATACATGGATAAAATGGGGTGATGATAATATCTTACAATCCAAATGTCTCAAATAGAGTGGATTTTAACTGAATTAGCAGTGTTTATACATCTTAGCAGAAATATTAATCAAACATTTCCTAGCTATAGCGTCTTTGGCCATCTCCTTCAGCCTAGTAATAAAATAGTTTATTTATTTATTTATTTTTAATATTTAAAATTTTTGAGTGAATAAGTAATAAAATAGTTGTTAGGTTTTATTCAAAAATTTGTGTGATTTGAAAAATACTCCATTTCTAATTGGAGTGGTATAGAAACCCAACACCAAAAGATTAATTATTTTTAATTAGTTTCATTAAAAAAATCAAGAAGATCCTCCATGTCGCTCCACACCATGTTCATCATCTGTCCCTTTTCTCTTTTCTCTTGATGTCTTTACTCCTCGTAGAAGTCCCCCCTCATAGCCACTCACCACTTTTTCCTGGTGGTTGTTATTATTATTATTATTGTTATTTGATAAACTCAAGTTGGCTATTATTGTCACATGCTAGTTACATTAGTGCTTGATTCATATTTAGTCATTGAATAATTTTCACAATAAAATATGGGACATGGATCAATACACTAGCATTATACATTGGCATCAAGTAAGCTTAGAGGGAACCGTCCCCTTTTGGTGGGTGTTGGAGTGTACTGTTAGAGAATACACATATTAATGATGAGAGAGGAGAGAGAATGTGTGTGGACGTATACATATGAGGTCGCGTATGCATCATTTACGATGAAGAATATGTCATTTGTCAGAGTTTGTGAAGAGGCCATATTTTCTTCCCATGTGATATACTTGAATGGGCATTGGCCAATCTATATGATTAAAAATCTTAAAACTATTCCACTAGTTAATTTTAAGCTTAATACAACTATGATATTTGTCTACACGCTAGTGCAATGGCTGCACAAGCGGGTTATATAATTTTCGCTAGTGCCTCCTCCTCTATCGTCTCGTAATAGGGGATAAATATGTCATTCAAGGTTTTAAAATTAGGGATCAATCTCAATCAATACAAATCCAAATCAATATCAAATCGATTAAGATTTGAAAATTGATCTCAACTGATACTAATCCAAGTAACCTCCAATAATCTGATCATATCGGATTTTTAAAACTATGATGTTATTATATAAGATGACACGTGTATGACCTAGGCGGAGAAGACTAGCGCCCATTAATTGGGTTTTAATTTTTTGCATTGAGCGGTGAGGTGCAATGAGCATTCGGGCACATGCCCCAAGGGACTCTCAGCCACTCAATGCTCACTGCACTCGTGCAGTGACTGTAAACAATTTTCATGCCCATTAATTTCTTTTCAAACATTTTTTGGACAAAAAAATGCCAACCAATAGTGTACACTATGCCTAAACAGTCTCTAAGGCAACGTTTGACAACATTTTCAGCTGTTTCTGTGTTTAAAAATAACATAAATGATTTTCCCAGAAACGGATTTTTTGATATTTGATAAACTTGTTTCTCGAATTGAGTAGGGTTGGGTAGAGAGCTTTGGTCGGTGTGCGTTTTGCAACGGAATTCGAACTTCAATCTCCAACAACGATTCAATAATCGATTCATGTGGGTCCGAAGAAAATTGGAAGAAATTCACAAAGGAATCCATGGATGTGGATTTAAGGCTTTCACTAGCAAAGCAAAAATTCAATGTATTCCTTCTCGTTTCTTGGAGAATCTTCGAGCTTTGGAAAGCCACCAGGTAAGGTAATTGCTAGGTTGGGAGATGCAAACTTTTCATTGGGGGTCCATCGATTTTTTGACCCATAAGTTGTTCCAAGAAATGGAAAAACTGGTTTGACTTGTTTCATCAAACCAGTTTCTGGACACAATAATAAGCATAAATTTTTATTTATATTTCAAAAAACAGGTGAACAAAACAGATTTATCAAATGTTGCATTTAATAGTCATTCAATTCCAGAAACGACATATTTGTGTCAAAATGCGGTTTAAAAAAAAATGGTGTTTGGTGAACCTGTTTTAGGTATGATTACCGTAGTTTTTATTTTTATTGTATTTGGAATAAAACCGAAATGTCGGAACAAGATTTTGTCGTTCTATCATTTTGTGTTTCTGGCATTTTTTCCCCTTTTTTCGTTTAATATTAAAAAAAAAAAAAAGGAAAAAATATCAAGTTGACACTAAATGCTTTATTCTGGTATTTGTTCCTATAAAAAGGAAAAATGCCAAAAACGTTTTTCTAAATAACTACCAAACACAGCCAAGCAATTTGGGGGGGGGGGGTGTTTTTGCGTTTCTGAGCATAGAAAAATGAAAAAACATATTTTAAAAAACGTTATCAAGCGGAGTCTGTCTTCTCCGTCTAGGCTAAAACACATGTGGGCTTTTCACCTTACGTGGAGAATAATACTCTCCCCTGATGTGGAGCTGATGTGAGACTTCACAAAACCCTATGGATCTAGATCCTCTGTTATTATTCTTGGGTTATTTTAAGTGCAAAAGACGACATATGGCAAGGACTATCTATGTGGACGGCTATGAGGAGAGAGGAACATGACCACAAAGATCCGGTTTTAATTGAATCACTCAAACCGGTCTGCCACGAACCCAGATGGAATCGACCACTTGCCCTAATATTTCATTTTTGAAATCTGAAACAGAGCAGTCACTTGTCTCTCTCGCCCGAAGCACTCTCTTCTTTCTCTTCTACGCTCTCAGATCCTCTGCGATTTCCCCAAGCTCTCTCTTCAACCACTTACTACACAGTAAAATTCTCCCACAGAAGGAGAGTTTTTTTTTTTGGGTGGGTGGGGTGGAAGAAAAACAAATGGAACAACTCGAACAAATGGAATCCTCCAAATACGCTACCTTTGAAGCTTGATCTACAGAACCCAATACAGTAAAGACAGAGAAAACAGGGGTTTGATTGAATCACTCAAACTGGTCTGCCACGACTAGGCGAGTTAACACCTAGACCGGCCATTTTCCCTCCTTTTCGCCACCCTTGAAGAGGTGCCAGTTTCTTCGTTCACCATCTCCCACACCTCTCTCTCGCTCTGTATTCTATTTCCTCAGTCCGTTCGTCTGAGAAAGATTGCTTTTTTTTTTTCAATCAAATAGGTGAAGCTCAGGTCTGCTCGGAGAGGCGAAAGGGTTTATCAGTGGTTTTTGGACACCGGTTAACTTTGTTTCATCATCTCTTTCCGCATTCATGGAGTTTAACGGAGATGTAGCCGAATCATCAAGGCGGGTTCAGGTACGCTTTGTATCGAAGCTCCAGCCTGCTATGAGAGTTCCAGCATCTTCCATTGCAATACCCTCCAACCTTACCAGGATGGGTCTATCTGCTGTTGTCAATAATCTTCTCAAAGCTGGTAATTTTTTATTTTTTAATGCGTTTCCCATATCTGGGTCCATTGACTTGTGGCAATCTGTCTCTTTGATTATGGATTCTGGGTTTCTTTTTTTTAATCTGCTGCCAGTTTCTGTGCTTGATTTCATGTGTGGCCTGGTTTCTTGGAAGCTCATATAAATGTTGTTGCTCGACCTTGTCTCTTTTAGGTCACATTCTATTTGATATTATTTTCGTGCAACGTTTGATTGTTCTCAGGAAATTCTGATTGGGAACCTCAACCTTTTGATTTTCTCATTGATGGTGAGCTGGTTCGGATGCCACTTGAACAGTTTCTCCTCGCCAAGGGCATTTCCGCGGTAATTGTGTTCTTTTCATGTTATCCTTACTCTGTCATCAAGTAAACATGTTATCTGACCTACATATCTCTTTATTTAGTCGAATTGTTTGATAATTGCTACATTTATGTACTGTTTTACTGGGACTTTTTTTTTTGTTTGAAAACAAAAGATTTAGAAATTTATTTTATTGCCTTTGCTCTATTGGGTATCCAACCGGTGTTTTACCAGTGCATGGTTTGAGTGTGGTATTTGACATTTCATGTGGCTTAACTCCTTACTCATACATGGAATTATTTATGTATGTTACAGGAGAAAATTCTTGAAATTGAATACATTAGGGCTGTAGCCCCACGAAAGCAGGAGGAACCATGTTTACATGATGATTGGGTCAGTGCAGTCGATGGTTCTAATCCTAGGTATGCATGTCCATGGTTAAAAAATAAGAAGAGAAAGAAAGTGTCATTTAGTCCTCTATTTTTATATTTCGCTGCTTCAACTTGGATTTGTGCTGCATTTGTTTCTGATTAGAGGCTCAACACTTTATGCGTAATACATGATTTTATTTCCTTTCGATTTAATAGTGAAATGAGGAAAAGGGGGGGAGGGAAGAGGTTGACAGGGTTTTTTTTTTGGTCTTGCTATAAAAGAGTTATCAAATCATTATATTCTAAAGATCATACATGTATCATCTCACAGGTTCATATTAACTGGGTGCTACGATAGTTTTGCAAGGTAAATGCTTGAACAAGATCTTATTCTATATTCTTTTAGTGTACATTATGAACTTATTTATTCATTTATTTCATTTGACTTGTTTCTTCCTAACTAGTTTCTTCTTCATAAGGAGCTCAAGTTTGAAGAGTATTTGTATTTTACGTTCCATCATATACTTTTTCCAGGGTATGGAAAGCTGGTAGACTGTGTACACATATCTTAGAGGGACATAATGATGCAGTTACTGCTGTAACTACTGTTAATCAAAAAGGTATGATGACAGTTGAGATGGTTATCCTCTCACAGATTTGCATTTCCCTTTCCAAGACATCCATCTCAGTTTATTCAAATTGCTGCTCAATTTTGTATGGTTGGTATCTTCTCTCTTACTGACCGAACAAAAGGGATATTGCGTGGTAGATATTTTCCTCATTTCTTGTGATACAGTGTAAAATTTTTTTAAAGTCAGAAGAAACATAGTTGCATAGGGGGAATTGAGTCCCTAGAACGCTGGTTAGAGGAAATCTATATAGCCATTGATTCTTAAGTTAGCTTGTTGATGCGGATCCGGATTCCAAGGACCGAAATCGGATCGCTTATGGGCCACAAAAATGACCAAAATCTCAAATTTAATGGTTGAAGGGTATTCTTGTAATTTCATAAACAAGCAGGTCCTTAGAAATAATTATATGGCAGCTGGGTAGTTCTAGAACTAAAAAAAAAACTTTAACATGAGGGCTTATTTTGAATTTTAAAAGAAAAGGGAGTATAACCTGAAATAAAGTCCAGCCAGGGGTCTTAATGTAAAATTAAAAACTTATCTTCTTCTTCTCCACGATAAGCTGAAACCAGTGGTAAGAAAAGATAGAAGGCGGTGAGGAGAACTCTCTCTCTGCACCTCGATTCAGCCCCAAACCTTGGGCGAAGCTTGGATCCTCTATGGCCCTTTGATTCCCACCAAAAGACACTTCGAAACACCAAGCAAAGAAGAACAGTTCCTCTGCAAATCAAATCTGGGCGGTAGTTCTAAATAACTTGAGTTGCAGGTTTTGTGGCTTACAGCAGGAAGTATTTTCAGGTCTGAGATTCAAGGTTTAAGGTCGCCCTTCCTTGGTGAACTAATTCCCAAAAGTTGCTGAAGAAAGAAGATGAGATGAAGGAGAGCTATCGACTTCTATGGGTCACCAGCGTCCTCTCAAAACAGGGCAGCAAGGGTCACTGTGATACCCTTCTATAATAACAGTGAAGAAGAAACCAGCGATTGATGGAGGAAAGGGGAAGACGAGAGATTTCAGTGGGGATAATAGAGAGAAAATTTCAGAGAGGGAAGAAAGGGGAAATCGACAGCCATGGTTCTCATACCATAACTCTTAATCAAATTTCTATTCTTCAAATCTCAAAACTGAAATTTCTCCATGAGTACATGTCCAATATAAAGGAAAAATTAGACAATTAATGGCAACTTACTTGAAAATAGAAACTAATCTATATAGCAACTAAATAAAAATCAAATCTAAATTAAAATACTATCAAACTAATTTCTAAACCAAAAAGGAAAGTAAATGGTAAAATTCTCAAATCAAAGAGATCCCTTCCATCGCCCAACTGCATCACTTGTTCATTTTATTTATTGGGCCTTACACTTGGTTTCTACTGGTCTAGGAACCAAATTTTTTGTTCACTGTATTTTCTTTTGTGTCTAAGATTTTAACCTAGTTGAGCAAGCAATAGTACTTCTGTTAGATCAAACACCAAGAAATACGAAAATAAAATAGACAAAAGATCTGCACGACATAGAGATTTAGCAAAGTTCACACACCAGTGTGGTGTGCTATGTCCTCGGGTGAAGAAGAAAATGTTTCACTATGCAGAAGAGAGATTACACCCAAGCAGCGGCGAGAAAACTCGCTCTGAAACCCTAGCTCGATAAACCCCTAAAATACAATGACTTTCTCAACAAGACAATAGTACATTATATACTCCAAGTCACGGGTCGACCCATCGGGTCGTAGTCGATCCGGTCAAACCATAGCCCCTGCACTCCCATACGAGATCAGTGATGGGTTCCGGGCTTGGGTCTATTGGCCCAACCCCTCTGCTTTCATCACAGATCTTAGAAAACTTCCCATTCGGGTCTCCACCAAAATATGTTGGAGCGGGCCAATCTTCAAAACGGGTCAAGAATTCGAGACAAACTTAACTTCTTATCTGAAGAAGCTAAATGGAAGAAGCATCTTACACATCTTCAAAAGATAGCAGAAAATCCAATTCTTTGGCTCTAGAACCTTCCCTGATATCCAGTCTACCTATCATGTTATATCTTTTGTCTCAGACTAGTCATGATGCCTAAAATCTAAATCCCTGCCAGAGTTCCAAATGTTACTCCATCAAGATGCATCTTAATTATGAATTCTGGGTGACACCAACTTAACACATCCCTCAGTATATCTTGAATGTTGAAATGCACCTAGTTTCAACAGGCTTGAGTCATTTGTAGAATACCAATGTCACACCCCGCCTCCTCTAGGCCAAGGTATGCGGCACTGGATACCCATATCCAGTCAGCCTAACCCTCCAGGATCATAGATACAATACCCCAATCCGTAAATGCCACCAAGATCACAATTAAAATCAGAGTACGCATATAAGATTTGTAAACTTTACTCTACTACTGGTGATTCACTAAATGATAATTACAATATACCAAAATTCATTTGAATTCCGAACACAGGTATTACAAGATTATAAATAATACATAAGGATAAATTACTGAAAATAACGAAGTGATGTCCATCAACATGGTGTCATGTAGACACAAACCTCACCATTGCACTGAAGCCCCCAAGGCTGCCTCAGCATTGGTTCCATCATCTAAAAAGGGTGCAACAAATGGGGTGAGCTTCCACGAAGCCCAGTGAGGGGTACACACACACACATTCATCCACAACAATTAATAAAATCGAAACAAGTATAAATGCTCACCCACAACAATATGTTGTTATATGAATGCAATTAAATGAATGAAATGATATGATCCGGTTATTAGCAAACAATTCTAAGCAACAATTTCTAAGTCCATAGGGGTATAAGTGCTACTGCAACATAGGTGATATCCTCTGTCATGAATGTACGTTATCAGTCCCCAAGGATACAAACTAGTTGCGAGTTAGGAGCTTGTCGGTTCTGGAACCACATCGTTACCCGGCAAACCCTATTAATAATCCCCCAATAATACCACTACATTGAATCAAATATCGCATGTAGGGCATGCCCACCACCGAATCAAACATTGTGTGAGGGATTGTCACGATGCTGGCATCTGCGTACCTTAGTCACCGGAAATAGTCCCCAACCTCGGACCGTCAAATGAAAGGATTAGCCAATACGTAAACTCCTATTGACAAGGGTTGTAGCACCAGGGTGGTTATCCTAGCCCAATGCATCCTAATATGCCACCACATTTCAATCACACACACACACATCCACCCTAGGCAAGCAGTGCCGTTGGCACCAACCGTTGGTCACCCTACACCCCAGTCACACACATACACACTCACCCTCACCCTCACCCTCACCTTGAGTATGCTGTGCTGGTGGCACCAACCGTTGGCCACCCTGCGCCCCAGTCACACAAACACACACTCACCCTGAGCATGCAGTGCTGCGGCACCAACTGTTGGCCACCCTGCACCCTAGTCACACACACGCACGCATAACCATAATCCACATTCTCATGCCACATCAACACTTTCCACAAAGACAAGATAATAAATGCAAAATGACATGATTCACCCACATATGCGATATGACGCAAGCATTCCATAAAAGCATACAAAATCCCCTCACCTCGAAAACCCGAATCAACTGTTCGTTAAATTTCTATAATCATGTACCTCGCCGAGTAGGTTAGGTCCCTAGCCAATTGAAGGAATTTATGTTAGCATTTATATACTTAAATTATCCTCATTATATTCTAATTATGATCCTAACCCAACTCTGGAACATAGGTTCTGTAAGATCACTAGTAGATGGGCACCGGTTGGTGGTGCTCTCGCGTCGTGTAGCCTTATTGCTGGACGGTTCTATTTATTGAAAATAAAGGGGTTTTTGGTAAATGCTTAAGCATAGGGAAAGTCTTCCTATAATTCAAATGACCGGTCAAAAGAGGGTCAAAACAATGTGCTTGGCGGTTTCTCCGGTGGATGCTCACCGGCTGGTAAACGCCGGTGAGTTCACCGGTTGATGAAACTGAGGGGTAAAATCTCATTTTTGGTACCTACAGGGTTCACTGGTGGATGGATCTGCAAGGTCTGAAAACCTCAAAATTACATCTACAGGGTTCACTGGTGGATGGTTCCTACCTTCACCGGCTGGCCGGTGACCATCAGCCGGTGAAGTTGAAACCAGGGTTTCCTTGCCCAGCTCGGCCCCATAGGCCTTGTGGCCCCTTTTACATGGTGGTGGGAGTGTGTGTTTTTCAGTGGGGTGTCATTTCCCAACTCCATTCCTCCCTTCTCCTTCTTTTGTATAGTTTACAAATTGGGTTTTGTGATTTTAGGGTTGGTTTGCTTGTAGGGCACCCTCACACACTTCACTTAGCTTAGGTTGAGTGAAATTAGTGAGTGGATCAACATAGGGTTTCAAGATACACCCAATTTCCCAATACACGATTCTAGGTTAAGTTAAATTGGGGAGGACTTAGGTTGAGCTCCTGGAATGGTCATTAATGGCTCATGTAATCACTCCCACACACCATACATAGGTTTAATTTCGTTTTCGCCAACCTAAATTTTTAGTAGAATGGTTAGCTATAGAGGATTTGGGAAAGGTTCATTGTTTTAGGGTTTATTTGCCCAAATTGGGATTTTAGATGGGGATTTCATAGGGGATTGTCCATAGACTCAATTGTGACCATTCTAACCTTAGTTTAGGTGCAAGACATCTTTTCCCCAACCTGGGGTTAGGTTAGGATGTTAGGTCATAGAGGATTTGGGCAAATTCCCAAATCCTAGGATTTTGGGTTGCCAAATTTTGGGGCTTTTCATATGGGAGGTTTCTCACATTCAATGTGAGTGTTTAACTTGCTTGATTGGGTCCCTCACACCAAAATCCCCCATTGAATTTGTAGACTAGGTATGTGGGTAGAGGGATTTCGATTAGGATTTTCCCCAACCTAGCCTAGGTCTAGAATGGGGTATGAGAGAGAGAGAGAGAGAGAGAGAGAGAGAGAGAGAGAGAGAGAATCATCTAAATGGTAGAGAGAGGAACTTACCTTCAATGGGTGGGTGTTCCCCTTGTTCTCTTCTTCCTTCTCCCTTGCTCTCCTCTTCCTCTTCCTCCTTCTTCTTCTTTCTCCCTCCCCTTGTTTCTATTTTGGTAGGAGAAGAAATGAATGGTAAGAGTCCTATTTATAGCCACTTAAGTCCCACTAAGGGCTGGTTGGGGAATTAATGGGTTTTTGCCCAATACCGGGTTATTCCTCCATTCGGCACTAATGGACCCACTTCGAGATGTCCCGCCACATTAATCAACTCCCAAACATGTTGTTCCATCAATGTGGATGAGTTTGGGGTGCACGATCATGAGGTCTCAGGTCCCATGGCAAAATAACGCGAAACTGACTTGTGCACTCATCGGAGGGTTTTCATTGGCTGATGACCATCAGCCAGTGAAGGCTAAACTGGTCTCCTTTATGTGAAAATGGATCCTTAAGTTGAGTGGGGCCTTCTCAAGGTGTTTTCGGTGTGTGGGCCCCACCTCTTGGTACATTTCACTAACAAGGTTCGGGGAAATTCTTTTCAATGGTAGAGTACATACCTTAACTACTTCAATGGTTTGTAGTCCTTCCATGCAGTAAGCCAGGCAAATCCGTAAGTTACTAGTGGTTGTCACCTGGTTGCATCAACCATGTTCAAAAGTTGAAATTAGTCCGGGTTTTTTTGGGCACGGGTATAACAACCAAATTTCTGTAGGTCTGTGAAACTGGTTTCCGTCAGCGTTGGTACTTGGTGCCCTTGCAATTTCTAAATGAATGAACTGTGTGTAAATATTTGTTTTCATGAGCAATCCTTATTCGTATTTGTCAATTAATTTGGTAATGCCGTGCTTTTATAGGTACTGAGAATGTTACCAACTTATGTGTGGCCACAGCTTCAAAAGATCGGACATTAAGGTTGTGGAAGGTAAATAAGAGAAACTGTTGGTGTTGAATTTGATTTGGAACTTTATGGCCAATATCTCTTCTACTCCCCCTCCCCCCCAAAAAAAAAAAATAAATAAAAAAGTTTGATGTAGATGAGGTCCTCGATCATCCTACGAAGATTAGAGCCTTTAAAATCCTCAAGGGGCACAAATCATCTGTACAAACTGTTGCAGCTCAGATGTCTGGAGATATGGTCTGATAATTCTGTTCCATCTTTTATATGCCAATGATAATGTGTAATTGAACCAGAGGATAGTTTTATGGTGTTTTACTTCTTTTTTTGCTTCATTCACTTTAGGTTTGTTCTGGTTCCTGGGACTGTACTATCAATCTATGGCAGACAAATGAGAATGATGCAGAAGGTGATATAGTTTCAATAAAAAAGAGAAAAGTGGGAAGCAAGGGAGAAGAATTGCAGTCGGAGGTATTCATTATTTCATTCTCTAAAATAGCAAAGATTTGGTATTTTTATCAATTCCTCCTGCTTTTGTTTGTCTTAAAAAATTTAGATTCTCCTTAGAGATGGTCTTTGCCAACTGTCGTTCTAGGAAACTGTTAGGTGACGAATCTTCCTCAGAAGAAACACCCTGTAAAGTAACTCCTAGAATTGTGGACCTGCTCAAAGTCTTCTTTTTGGTACATGATTACACTGACATACTACTCTCTGTTGCATAGTGCATTTTTCTTTAGGCTTCTTGATGAACCAAATTAGAATCAACTATTATGGGTGATATTTCTTTTGCAATTAGTTTCAAGCCTCAAAAGTGAGAGGACTGGTAGAATGATGTAGGAAAGGACTGAGTTGGGTTGAGTTGAGGGAGAAGAATAGGTTGAAGACAAGTTTATCCAACATGATGCTGAATAAAAAAGACCCCCATTGCATGTATATCTAAAAGGAATTAATAGGGGAAGTGTGAGGTTTCGGAAGTAGTTCTGTCATTAGGTCTTTGAGGTTCAAAAATTATTGCCCTCCCATACAACTAGGGTCCGCTCAATTATATATCATTATGAAGTGGAAGAATGTACATTGACCTAGTTCTTAAAATTTTGCAAGCTATAGAACTTCATAACTGAGCAGGGTTTGATAAGCACTTTGTTCTTCCCAGTTCAAGTTTAACAATTGAGATAGCATTTACCTATCAACCTAGCTAAGGGTGCATTGAGAGTGGTAGCATGTTCTGCTACATGTCAACAAACCTTTTTTTTTTATCTATTTAATTGTTTCCTTCATAAGCTTTTATTCTTGTTCTATTTTATTTTACCCCTCATTTGTTTATGCAACACTTATGAAGTTGGCCTTTTAAACAGCGTTGAAATTTTACATCAGTTTTCTATTTCAGTTGTCTTTCTTTTTTCCTAGCTATATTTCATTGTGGAAGTGCTATTTATATCAGAAGAGTGACTTTTAATGACATTCAGGGGGAGGCTGTATCCACACTTGTGGGGCATACACAATGTGTATCTTCTGTTGTCTGGCCAGAACGGGAAACTATTTATTCTGCATCATGGGATCATTCTGTTAGAAGGTGGGATTTTGAAACAGGCAAAGATTCCTTGAACATAGTAAGTTTGATAACCTTATTTTGGCCTTTCTTGCAGTTGAAAAAGCATAATTTCTGATATAACATTAGATGCTAGTTTAGGAATACCAACAGCTGGTCTTTACTCTATTGGTGCTTGGTTTGGGAACTTGGTATTTTAATGAGAAAATGTAGCACCTTTGACATTACAATCTTTCTTTAAGTCATTCATCATAGTATGCCTTAGCAGGGAACTTTTTCTTTGAATTGATTGGCTTCAGTTATATTTGTATTTTTTGTACTACAGTTGTCAGAGTATGTTATGTTCCCGCAGTGGCAGGAGCCTTGTGCACTGACTATTCCCTTTTTAGTTGTCATGAGTCCCCATTGGTTTGCATGTACAAAAGTTTGGCATGAATTATATTTTGTTTCTCAAATGAGTTAGTATTCAGTAATGGGGCTGCATCATGAGATTGTAAACATTCTTCTGATGCCACCAATATGCCGGTGGGAACTTTTATTCAGTGAATTTTCTACTTTGGATAGCTCAGAAGATCAACATGTTCTAATGATGTTAACCATCAAATATTCATGGTCTTAGTCCTAACAAGTCGTTCAGTTGGATGGTCTGAAGAGAAGGTGTCTCTCATCAGTGGTTGTACTCACCACCCAGATAGGCCTATCAGGTGATTATGATTGCTGATATTTGGCTAGCTGATCATGTAAGGTTCACTGATGGACCTACCTAACCTGTGTGCCACATGGAGTGTAGGGGCATGAAATTCTATGCCAACATATTACATTGGGCTGGACATTACAGAAAATTGCATTTATAATCTATCACATAATATAATAAACATATGCACAATGGAGATAATTCAATTGGAGGTTTAATCTTCTTCATCCTCTTCATAGTTCTGCGGGAAAGCCCTCAACTGCCTTGATGTTGGAGGTGAAAGTTCTGCACTTGTTGCTGCTGGTGGTTCCGATCCTATCCTTAGGATATGGGATCCTCGAAAACCAGGTAAGTTACTCAGTTGAAAGAAGAGCAAGTAGTTGGACCTCTCTCTCATATTCCTTACATCTCAATTAAAATTAAATTAAAATTAATGTTCTGTGCAGGAACTTTAGCTCCCATCTTTCAGTTCTCATCTCACTCCTCTTGGATCACGGCTTGCAAGTGGCACAAAAAATCATGGTTTCATTTGGTTTCCGCATCTTATGATGGGAAATTGATGTTGTGGGATCTAAGAACTGCGGTATTGTCTCCCACCTGTATTTTTATGCTGATTCTGTACTGTGATTTTTCAGGTATGGAGGCTAATTTACCTTTCTTTGATGTCCAATCAAAACACCTTTTTGAATCAGTGGCCACTGGCAGTTCTAAACTCACATAATGACAAGGTACCTCTTTTTCCCACTTGTGTTTCTTCATTGATCATGTGTACGGGCTGCTATTTTCTCTTACATTGGGGCCTGCATTGAAATACAGGTGCTATGTGCTGACTGGTGGAAAGGTGATAGCATAGTCAGCGGTGGAGCAGACTCGAAACTTTGCATTTCTTCTGAAATTCCTTTTGAGTGAGGTATGGTTATAATATGATCTTCTGTTCTTTGACCAACTTATCCATTCGAAAACAATTTTCTAGGCATTTGTTTGCCTAGAAACTTTCTGATTGCAAGTTTCAGGAGAGGAAGTTTTTGGTACTTCTTACCTTCAAATTTGGCATTCAGTTTTGATTTCCCTTTACTTTCCCTGTTGTTGAAGGACTCTTTATCAATTTTTATCCAACTAGATGTCAAGTTTTTTTTCCCACTTCCCTGGAAAACCAACCATCCATTACAAAATTGGACGTCAAATTAAACTGATATTGATTTCATTTCTTTAATTTTTTAATCAATCTTCTGTAGTCCTCTCCAATTTTAATTATTTCCTTAATCTCTCTTGTTTTATCGTGTCACAATTGCACTTGACAACGTATGTCATATGCATTGGCTCCTTATAGTTCCCATTTGCACAGGAGATGAGGCTAAATCAATATAGTCAAAACTGGTGTTGATGCAATTTTGTCAACTCACACACCCAAGTATTTAGTATTCGGGCTCATGGACAGTTGCTCACTTTCATTCTTGATCTGATCCTAATATCACTCTGCTGAGTTTCAGGATAACAGGGTAATTCAGGCATGATGCAACAATAGGGTCTGTTGTAGTAGTACTTAGGCTCCGTTTGGTGTCGTTCTAAAAAAATGTTTCTGGAGTTTTTTCGTTCTATTGGAACGAAAAAACGGAATCTTCTGTTTGGTGCACTTATGGTCCGTTTCTGTTTTTTTGGAACAAAAAGTGAAAAAAAAAAACTGAAAAAACAAGATTGGATGGAACTCCATTTCCATCTTCCCTGTTTCGTTCCATT
>NC_056569.1:1466783-1471388 GCF_013358625.1 Macadamia integrifolia
AAAAAATCTCGATAAAAATCTGAAATTTTGAAACGCCATTTTTTCGTTTAAAAACTGCATTTTGACACAGAAACTGAAATTTTCGTTTTTGACACGAAACGGCGTTCCTGGAACAGAAACGATACCAAACGGAGCCTTAGTTATGGGCTTTTGTTTCAAGGATTTTTATTTTTAATGGGCCCAATTTTTTAGACCTAAATTTTAGGTCTTCGTCTAGATATATATTTAGGTAGTCTTGCGGGTTAAGTAGTTTTAGTCTGGTATTTTTTTTTATTTTTTGGTTTAGTAATTTATTCTTGTTAGTTTGTCTATTTAATTAACGTGTCATGAGTCATGACAGGTTTAGAGATTAGAAGTTACAAAAGAGATGTAATAGAGTGATAGTAAGTTTTTGAATTAGAATATTTGGAGAGGGATTGACTGTTATATTGGCATTATACACGACTAGAGGCTAGAGGGGGAATGAGTTTTGGTGGGTGTTGTTTCGTATACCCCTAGGGGGCCCAAATCATTAAATAAGAAAAGGGGAGGGAGCCTGTGAGAGGGCGTGTACACTGCGGTCACATGCCCACTTTTTTGCTAGAATATTTCATTCAATTGCGTGAGGACTCTTCTCTCTCTCCTCTTCTTTCTTTTGTTCTTTCTTCTATTCTTCATCTATTAGTCTACTCAGGTGCTAATTTATAGAACCTGCAAGTCAGACTATCCATTGGTAATCCCTGCTACATCAGCTTCTGGAGATACATAACCAGCAAGCTCTTTAACCTACTGGTTTTTAGCAGAAAATATTTCAAATATGAGCTTGTTGAGCAGTCAATCTGACCGATCTGATCTTTGATTCCTAATCTGGAATTTGGGTTGGTTGGCTGCATCATAGGATGTAAACAGGCCTTGTCACCCAAGTTTTTTTGGGTGATCAGTATTGGAATGGTGGATTGGGCTCCGCCGATCCAAGTTTACTTGGGTCATATGCCCGGCACAAACCCAAAACCTAAATCCATGCTCCCCTCTCCTCAACACCCCCCCCCCCAAAAAAAAAAAAACCTGCATTATTCTTTAAACTGCATCTACCTGCTGCTTTCATTATTCTTGAGGACATTCTCATTTCTTTATTACTGTTCTGTTGTAAAAAAGTTGGCTTCCATCAAATTTCTCTTTTCATTTGATTGAATTAGAGAATCACTTTGTATTCCTTGACAATCTTATATTATTTTCGTCTTGATTTGCAGCAATACAAGAGTATCAGTATAGGCCTTGTGCGTTGGAAAACTGAAATCTATTCCAATGAACCTGGTCAAAAGAATTTTGTTGAAGGTTATTTTTTCTTGTATATACAAAATTTTGATGGCCTTTGATCAGTATCATTTTAGAACACAGGTCTAATAAGAGAAGCATAAGGTGGGACTGAATTTCTGCTGGCAATTGAGGAACCATGGCTATGCCAGTCGTAAGAAAATCTTACTTGCATAGGTTATTTAGAGGAAAGTGTTGAACTTTTGAATTGATATAAATGTATTTCTTTGCGTCGATTGAAAGAACTTAACCACTTTTTTATCAAAATTTTTTACTGCAGTAACAAGTGTAACCCCTTATCTTTCCTCTAGTTTTTATTTTTGAATACCTCTTCCCTTCACATCATGTGAGCAGAAATTGTAGAATCAAGAGAGTACATAAGCATCACAAGATGTTCATCCGAAAAAGGAGGGGGGGGGGTGTTGGGCAACCATAATTGATTGTTTTTGCATTTTTGCTTTGTTTCTTTCCTGAACTATTTATATTTATATGGGCGAGAGGTTCCTACATGGCAGTGGAAGGAGCGTTCTCTCCATGGTCACTTGTTTTGCCATGTGGCAAAATTAGATGAGATCCAAAATTTGTGGAAAGATAAGTCCATAAATCCTCATAAATCCTCTATTCATGTGTTAAGTTTCAGTTCACGTAGAGTTTCTCAATTGGTAAAATGAGGATTTGAAAAATCCAGGAAATGGGAGAATGCAGGTTGCGGACTCAGTACTTTGTAATTTGTGGGAGATTAAATGCCAGTACAGTGGGGAATGATATGGTTTGACTACTTTTAAAACTGACACATTGGACCTATATGGGTTCAAGCCAAATTGCCAAAACGAGATCGGTAATACATCCACCTACTTGTTTCTTTTAGCGTAGAAAATAAACTGATACAAAGAAAGCTTTCTCTATTTCTTTATGTTTTTGAATGCAGAAAGAGGGGTATGCAGGTGGGCAGCTATATTGCCAAAGGAAGGTTTATGTAGCTATATATATTTGATAGAGCACTGGACTATGAACTTGTCTAAATTTCCTATTCCATCTCAATCTTATGGAGCCAGTGGTGCCACCATCTTCTGATGGATTCTTTTGGGATCAACTAAAAAATTCACTCTTTTTGAACAAACGAAGGGTCCTAGGACAGACACTTGTGTGGGTATAATGCTTCAACCACAATTGAGGGTCCCCCACGACAATTGTAAGATAGCCCTAGCAGAATTTATCAACTCACCTAAATGGTGGTCAGTGATCGTATGATTCTTTGCAATATAACATTCTACTAATGAACATTGAAAAGGATTAACGACGTACAAAGCTACAAGAGAGTTAGGTAAATGTCGTCTCATATTCTCTTTCTGCAAAGACCAACACCCGCACCAGCCAGCTCATCACCCAAGTGTTGGCTGTCCTAAACCTCCATGCAAAAATCCAAAAATAGAAATCTACAAGGAACAACAAGAATCTAGCTTTCCTGGTGAGATGAACATATTGCTGAGATTCAGCTGAGCTTCCTCAATAATTGCAGAGCACCAACCATCAGCTAGGTTGAGATGTTGGGAGTAATAAAGTTACTATCCTACATCAGCTTGTTCAGGTCCTTGGTGTCTTCATACACATGAGAAGCGCTCTCCATCTAATGCCTAAAGAATTTGGGTTGAGCCTCCAATAACAGCTTTCAACTCAGCCATGATAGATTTTTCTTTCTGACGGCCTTAATAAATTAATAACATATGACCCTCAGAATCTCTAAATCCACCCCAATGCCAGCCAGACGTTGGTAACCACAGCTCCAAAGGCTATTACCTCCCAACATCTAAAAGTAGTCAATTGAGATTCCTTGAAAGACCTCCAGGGTAGAAGAAGCCCATCAAGCTGTTCCCAACATAATTAGCCAGATAATTAGCCAGTCAATTCCAGGATCTCTCCCAACATCTAACCATCCAAACAGGTCAGGAACTATCTTCACCATTAGATCGAAGATGGTTCTGTTGCCCCTGAAAAGCTCCTTCGATACTTAAGAATGGATAGTGGTCTCTATTGTTACTCTTGGGAAAATTCAACCAATCTGAAAGGAAAGCACATTGAATTCAAGTCTATCTCTACCATTTCTTGCAATAGGTCTTTGTGCATCAATGATACCTAAATTATTACCTCATGAGTGCATGTGAAGTTCCCTTGCTCATTATCCCTTCCGGGCACTTTTGTGGTGCCTCATAAGATGACCTGGAAAGCAAAAACACAAAATTATTATTATTAGTTCATAACCCACCAAATATAAAATAATCAATTAATGCAAGAGGTGACAAAAAATCTGAAGTTCAATAAATACCATGATGAAACACATTCAGATACTTCTACATAAGGTTCTTACCTTTCTTCTAAGAAACAAAAACTACTACTAAAATGGGGAATGGTTTAAACGGGGCATACCACTAGTATCTGGACTATAACAATCTTTTTTTGGAAAAGAATTTTGAAAGCGTAGTTCCAGTTTTGCTTTCCAAAGGACAGGTTCATTGCAGCACAGGCTGCCGAAGCGTACAAATTTGGGGTGCAAGTGTGCAACTCGTTGCTTTTCCCCAGAGAAGTAATTAAGGATAAGAAGTATGAAAACAGCGTTGCATTCTATATCAAGCACTGTTTCCACAGTCCTAAATTGAATCAGTATTTTTGATAACCAAGATGATACAAGTAAGCCTTCTCAAAACTGCAAAACTTTACAAACACCTCCAAAATTTCAACACAAAACAAATTCATTATATAGAAGTAGCTAAATGAAAGTAATGCTATAATTTTACAATGGCAGAACACTAGAAATATTTGCGTCACTATTATTAGACAAAATAACTCCAACAAAAAATCAGGACCTTTTCCATCGTATCCAAAAACTTAAACCTAATAATCAAAGACCTATAAGTTGAGCAAAAGTGTGTTTTTCATCACTAAACTTATACTGCACTTAGAACTTCATTAAAAAAGTGGGGGTGGGGTCCGGGTGGGAGCTAAGCTGAAATGAAGCACCCCAGATCCATGCAAAATATTCACATTTTTTTCAGTCTCCAACCAAAATCAGTTCAAGATCTGTTGTCATACTCTTTAAACTTATAGGGATCATCTGTAACAATCAAGAATAGAGATGGTTGATATCTCTCATTCAAGTGAGATGATTTTTACAAATTTAAACATCCCACACTAGTAGGATGACTGGGGCTTTCAATTCCAAACACATGTACCATTTGTTTTTAACTTATATACCAACATCTCCCATACAAACCTCCTGAAATAGATGATAGTTTACTTCAACGTGCTCTCCCCCCC
>NC_056569.1:1471646-1478324 GCF_013358625.1 Macadamia integrifolia
TGATGAAGATTCCAAATATAGATTTTTTATTGGTAGGTTTATGATTTTATCAACACTTGAGATGTATGGGATCAACTTTACTCCACTAAAAATAACCAAAACAAACAAAACAAAAACACGATTCACAAAGAGGGTTTGGATTTTGTCAAGGGTTTTAAGAAAGGGCTTTGAGAAGGAATCAAGGAACAAGGAAGAACCACTGATCCAGGCGACCATTTTGCTCCGGCAGCGGTGAGCTTCATTCTTCTTTGACAGGAGTAGAAATATAGTGGATGACCTTAGGGCTTAGGCACTCATTTTGGCATCATAGAGGTAAGTATAATAAATACTTGTATTTTTTATGTCTTCTTTTCTTTATATTTATAATTTTGTTTTATAATTATGTATTTATATTATATGTTAATATGTATTATGATGATTGATGATTGATGAAGATGAACTTAGTTTATTCACTTTATTGATTTGTTTTCTTGATGAATATCTTACATTGGTATGAATATGAACTTTTAATATTTATTTAACATATGAGTAATAGGATTCAACTAGGATTTGAGCCAAATAGATTGGTTTTATAAAAAAATTACACATGAACGCTTTAGTCAATAAGACGACGCTTTATGCCCACCTTATCGCTAAGGCGCTCCAAAAGACCCTCAAACGCCTCCATCGCCTTACCGCCTTAAAAACTATGATTGGAATCATACATACTAGCATTTTCTTAATCATTGGATTATATTCTCTGCATCTCATCAATTCAATCCATCCATTATTACAACCATAGTTGTCAAAGCGCCAGGCAACTCAAGGCGTAGGAGGGCCTTCTTAAGTGCTTAGGTGGCAAAGCGGCCGCTAGGTGGTGCCTAGGCGACCTAAGTGTGCGAGAATGATTTTAAAACATGGATGCAGTTTTGTCCCCGCTTCTCAAACCCAAAGGGGAAAAAACCATGTGGCAAGGTTCATGGATACAACTGTCCACCCCTAAAATCCCCTTTGGTGTGCTGTAAGTCTATAACGTAAGGACAAACAAGTTCACCCATTGTCAAAAGACACACGGATCACAAAGATAGTGGAGCGAGGAGACGAGGAGTCACATGACATAAGGAAACATTCTTGAGACTACTGGTTGGAAAAAGGGGCACAATTGGATAAATATCACTCATCAGCTATACTCTATTTCCTCTTTTTCTTCCTTATGCCTTAGTTAATAATTTTCACTATTATATTAAAGCCAAATAATTTAGGTAAAACAACCAACTGACCAAGTAAGCAAGTAGTAGAGAAGGGTTCCGACTATGTTCCTTTGTCCCATGATGAAATATTCTTTTCCTTTCTTTCTTTCTTTTGTTTTTGTATTTTTGTTTTGTTTTTTGTTTTAAATGATCCTACGCATCACACTGTACATACACATTCTACACAAACCCAATCACAACACTAGAAAAGGTATTCTTTTTATATGATAATAAAAGAATACCAACGTGTTCAATTCAATAAGGTGGTGGAACCCCTAGGTCCCAAAAAGGTAAAAAAGCACCATCTAGAAAAGAAAAAAAGAACCATCTCCTGGGTGAAGCTTCAACAACTTTAGATGATCTAGTATGTCATAGAGAGATGATTCCACCTACTTCATTGTTTTATGGCATCAACAAAATCTTTCAATTTCCATCAATAAAAGAACAACTGAACTAGGCATTTGCCATATTCTAATGGCTACAGCAGGAAGCACAAAGTTTCCTAATCGATCTCTGATGACAGAAACTATCTTTTGATGTGTATATATGAGAATATTAAAAGCTTAGATATATAAAGCTTCAAACCAGGAATTTGGGACGTGTGCCAGAACAAATATGGTTCCCAGTTCCCACACATTAAACTTAATTATAAAGAAAAGTATCCAGAAAAAAGCTAGAAGAAAGAGATAGTTAAATGAAAAGCATCAATAGGGGTTGGACAAGCCATATCTGATTCTTTGACCATATGAATTAAGAATGACTAATGAGGAAAGTATACCATACTTACCATAATTGGTATTGGTTCCTCATGAACACAATTTGTTTTGAGCAGCACCCATGATGGATTATCATAAATCAAGGCAACCCTCTCCATATCCATGCAGATGACAATGCGAATGTGAAGATAATTTAATTTACCTCTCAACTTATGCAGCATCATTGTAACTCATCGAGATCCACCTCACATGTATTGCTGATATCATGGGAATCCCCACCATGTTTTTGATCATTGAAACTCTCTAAGATTGGAATAACCCAATCTCCATCTCTTGGACCTTCCTCTACTGCATTACAGACCATATTGTTATGCCCGTCCTTCATCTCATTCAGAGGTTGCAACTCCCTGGTGTTTCGGCACCCTAGCAAGAGGAGGTCAAGCATTTCCCTCCGAACTGTATATATAGGATTTGGTTCCATCAAGCACCCTTTGCAATATGCCTCCCTAAGAAACACAGTTTGGTTGCTCCCCTTAGTAGATATATAGAAAATTCCTGGGTGTTTTAGAAGAAGCTCTCGGACATTAATTTCGATCCCAAAATCTCTACGGAAGTGAGATAAGCGTTCTAGCTCAACCATCTTTTCTATTGTCAAACACAATAACTCATGAAGAATACCAACAGCACGTTTCTCAAAGCGCTCAATCCCACCACAGGTATTGATTCGAACAACATCCTTTGTCTCGTAAGGCTTCAAGTAGGGAAGTCTTTGCCAATTCTTTAATTTCTCCCTAAACCCTTTCTCAATCTTAAATCCAGTCGGAAAATTGATTTGGAAGGCATATCTTGTTTCAAACTCACTCAACCACTTTTCCCTGTACTCTTTCTCTCTCCACTTTTCTACCTCAGCTACAGCCAAGTTTTCATTTCTAGAAACCAAAGCTACTATCTCCAGATCCACTAACCTGAAGTCATCTGGATACTTGAGGAGAATAGAATCTCTGAAATCCTCAGGCAACCCCAGTTCTCTTCTTACCAACCTCAAAGCATAGATGTGCAATGTCCCATTTGTCGTCATCATAAGAAGCTTCTTTAAACGCTGAACAGCCATCAATTCTGATTCCTTGATCACCTTAGTTTCCTCCTTGATCAGATTGAGCATCTTTGGAGTTAGTTTGCAACAAAGGTTTCTCTTCAAAGGGTGTGTAAATATCTGAAAAATATGAGGGTATTTCTGAATAAAAACACCAGGACCTACATTCAATCCAACAATATTTTTCCACCTTGAGAGCAGTTGAAGAGATACATAAGGACCCCTACGGTTTAAAATCAATTCCTGCAATTTCAGTACTATCTTCAATCTCTTGAGCTGGCTCATCAATTTGTCAAGCCTAAGATCCCTTGTTCTATCCTCTAAACGTGTCCGAGCGGAAACTACTGGTTTCTTCCATCTCTTCTGTGTATTCAAGTTGAAAGGACCAAATCCAATGACATCTTTTGATAGGGGAGAAGAAACACTTTGAAGAATCACCCATTGCAAGCTTTCAGATGTCCTTATCTTGTGAGAACTAAACAATGATCCCAACATTTTTTGTCACCAATCAAAGCAATTGGAAGGACTAAAGGTTGCTGAATCTTACAATCAAAATCAGAGACCACAGCTGCAAGTTCAATTGGAAAAATAAATAATGCCGCAGATAATCATAGCCCACATTACTACCACAGAGTAATTCATACATCCCCAGTATCAATCATCCCCAATCAACCCATTTTATCAATAACGGATTTCGATCTTCAAGACTACAACTCACATCGATTTTCAGTTTCAAGAACCCAGATTTCCACATCCTTCATTTACATCAAACCCAAGGAAAGTGTAACAATTTTAATTAATCCGCAATGGACAAAATCAGAAAAGAAATACCTGCAAAACCAACAATATGCTAACATTAAAAAAGTGAAGAAGCTTCATAATTGAAGATTCAAAATACTGCCCAAAAGCCAATCGATTTCAAAATGTCTAATTTTTTTATTATAATAATAATAATAATAATAATAATAATAATAATAATAATAATAATAATAATAATAATAATAATAATAATTAATAATAATAATAATAATAATTATTATTATTAATTATTATTATTATTATTAATTATTATTATTATTATTATTATTATTATTATTATTATTATTATTATTATTATTATTATTTTCAAACAGAACAAACCATATTTAGGACCAAGGAAAAGATTTGAATTGCATACATGTGCCCAAACTCTCTAGAAACTCCAAGGCCTATCCGTTTAATATTTATATTTAAGGGAAATACATTAAAAGGAAAAATCAAAGTAGGCTGGAAAAAAAAGCAAATATAATTGCTGAAACCCAGTTTCCATTGATCACGTATAAACAAGTTAGTGCAGAGGATATGGTTAACCCCGCGAACACCAAGCGAAACAGAGAGAGCACTAATTTTCACCAAATAATCTAATAAATTCCAAATTCAACCTGAAAAAGCTTCCAAATCGTGCATCGAACACAGGAATCACATAAAACCACATAAAACCGCCATTTAATTTTTTCCAGTGAACACCTCAGAGATCAACAAAGCAAACATTTCGAACCTCTAGCTTCCAGTACACCACAAACAATCACTCAAAACAGTAATGAATTCCTCCAAGAAACATTCAGAAAAATGGCTAATCCACAAACTAAAACATCAATTAAACTCACCTGGATGAGAAAATCGCTGAGAGTGGTGTTCAAGATCCTAACTTTCTGTTGCTAGGAGAAGGTTTTCGCATCATCGAAGAAGGGGCAACGAGATCGAATCCTCTACGGCGTCATCTTTTGGGATCCGGCTCGTCTGTGGCGCACCATTGTGCTACATGATCTGTAGCTCGAACTAGATGATCGATACGTGGTAAATTTAATTTGAACGGCGACGATATCATAGGGAGGGGGGAGACGTGTGTATATGCGCTAAGGGTGGGTTTAAGGCGGTCAAAACCTAGTAGAACCGATAAAATAGACAGAAACCGATCAATAAAATTTGAATCGAATCAAATCGATCTTTATTGGATTGATTTCGGAGTTTGGACTTTTCAATCGGTCCAAACCGAACCAACCAATAACCAAATCCAGACCAAATCGAATGAAACTAATAAAAAAAATGACTATGAGATTATAAATTGGTGAATTGATCATCCATTTTTTATAATATTAGGAATTGTTACAAATCATTGAATATTAGTTATAAATAAAGAAATTGATTTGTAAATTGTAATAATGCTTCCATTGATTTCCTTGTTCACTATACAAAACTAGTTGGATGATTAAATGAATGAGTTGATAATAGGGTTCATTTTGTGATATTAATATTAATTATCTTCTTATTAATTTGTTATCCATTGGTTTCAATATTAGTTATCTTTGCCATACAATAATAAAACATGATTTACTCATAAATTTAAAGTGTTTTTTTCATCAAATCTTGTCACTATAAATTATAAATGTAAGATTTTATTATGGTTCAAACTCAATACTAAATTGATCTAAACCGATATTAACCTGATATTGAAAAATCAAAATAAACTGAAACCAAATTGGACCGAAATCAAAACCAATCAAAAACCGAAGTTCTTTAATAGATTGGTTTTGGTCTCCCTCATTCCTAGACCGAAACCAATTCTGTCCAATCGTAACCAAATCGAATCGACTGATTGACACCCCTAAAAATAAGTCATCGGGGACAAAGGAGGATCGGATCGAAATCGTCTTTGGCCCGTTTCATGGCAGGCAAAAGCCCCCTGCGATGCCGACATGTGGCTGATGCCACGTGTATGGTGGATCATCACTTATATTGGTCTAAAAGCTTGGTTTTGAAAACTCAATCGAGTCGACCAAAACCCAAAACGATAGAGGTTTTCGATCCTTCACCATTGTGTGACTCCGGATTTCAGAAGCCAAAAAAGAGGGAGAAGAAGAACAAGTGAAGGACCGAAAACCTCTACCGTTTTGGGGTTTTGGTCGACCCGGACGAGTTTTCAAAACCAAGCTTCTAGGCCGATATAAGTGGTGATCCACCGTATGCCATGTGTCGACATATCAAGGAACCTCGGCCAGACTTTGCCAAGAAATGGTGCCTTAGACGATTTCAATTCCCCCGATAATTCAAGAATACTCACCTGTGAGAGATCGTTGGCAGGGCAGAGAAGAAAATCGTCCTTTTTCCCAGATGGTTCTTTAAACCCACTTGCTGCAAGCCTGCAGCGCATGTATAGACGTCTCCCTCCTCCGTCAAATATCATCACCGGTCAAAACAAATTTACCACGTGTTGAGCATCCATCCTCTACTATAAATCGCATAGCACAGTGGTGTGCTATAGACGAGCCGAATTGGCGGGGCTTGCTGAGGCTAGCTGCGGTGTATGGTGGATCGGCACCTACACCGATCTAAGAGCATGGTTTTGAAATCGGACTGGGTCGACCAAATCCCCGAAAGGAAGAGGCTTTCGATCAGATTAACCCTTTCTTCGCCGTGACTTTGTTACCCAATCTTGCATTCTCGTTAAGGAGAATTAATCGCACCAATTTGAGCACCTCAAGTAAGCTTTTTTGTAACTCGATCTTACCAATGTAACATCTTTAAGTACGATATACAGGAGAAATTAAAGTGTTTTTTTTTTTTAAGGCCAAGTGTTTTCTGTCTGTAAGAGGATCTTGCG
>NC_056569.1:1482487-1536789 GCF_013358625.1 Macadamia integrifolia
GGGAACCAACAAAATTTCAAGAGTTTTATCTAGAGAAAGTAACATATGACAAAGTTCTCTCCCTCCCCCCCGCCCCCGCCCCCGCCCCGGCCCCGCAGACTCTTTTTAGGCCAAAGAAGCAAAGGAGTTCCAAATCGCTCTTTTACCTCATGGAAGAGAACCAACTCATTATAGGGAAGCGAAATGTGGGAGTTGTATCGAAAGCTAGGACTAAGGTAAGTCTTAACTAGTGGCATAAGCTTCAGTTTTGTCCCTAGACAAAGTAGAAGAGGTTTAGAGTAAACTCAATGCTCCCAAGCCTGAAAATTTCATCTTTCCATAAAATAAATCATAGATTCTTGCACATGCATGTTTGGCAAAGGAGAAAGTATGGAGCTGAAAAAAAGACCAAGAAACAAAGTTCTTACGAATATTTTCTCATTAGGCTGTCTTACCAATCGGACTAAAAATAGTGCCAGAAAACCCTCTTCAACATTGAAGAGAAGAATACATCAGTACCTTTAACATTGCTGACCCTATCTGTCTCTCTGAATCCTTCGTTAAACGCTCAATTTCAGCACAGGCAATTCTTCTCTGCTCATCCATTGTATGAGCGGCAGATGCTGCAGCCTCAGCCGCTTCAGCAGTATCAGATAGTTTCTCTGCTATTTCTTTTATTGTTGAATCCCGTGCACGAAGTTCCCTAGCCAGATGGTGTAATTCCTCATCCTTCACTCGTAATGTCTCCTATGGGCAACATATTGCAAATTGAAATGTAAGTTTTCTACCTTAAGAGCCTAAAGGAATAGAAAAAATGAAAATTTTCTTAGCTAGATAGGACGTTGTGAACTTCAAATTCAGTACACACATTAGTACAACCACATTTGAAGGTCATAATTTCAGGCCAAGTATCAAATGGAATATGTCAGTTGCATTAATAAATGTATGTGACAGTTTTGTAACAGACCAACATCACAAAATATTCACCGCATATAAGCCATGGCTAGAATGAAAATGGAGAAAGCATAAGTTGCTTCAGTTAGCTGAATTAAGGAGATGAGTAACAGAATATTTAAGAATTACAAATTATGAAAAGAATGACAGAGATCTACAGGATCTTTTTGGGTTGATTGCTTCAAGTCTATGCACAATCAGGTTGACCAGATATTGAAAAATAACTTCTAAAAATCAAATTAACGTTTTTAATTGCAGTCGACAGCCTTATGGTCAGACCATTTAGTCAGGAAGCCAAAACAGTCATGGTGGAAGTATAATAAACTTCAAATATTGAAAATGATTGTTTACAAAAAGAGTATCCTATGTCATACAGCACCATTTTAAATTTGCATTAGCAGTTTAGCACATAGGAGAAAAAGAGTTATTTTGTAGTTTAAACAATTTACTGGTTGAAGAGGAATCTAATTACCATCTTGCAGAAAAATAGTTGACAGATTATACACTAAAAATGAAACGCTCAAAGAGTACATGAAGCTCAATTTTCCTTAAATCTTTTCAAGACTTTATCAGCAACATTTGCTTTGGATCATTTTGTATCCTTTGGCCCAACTGATAAACGAAGCCAGAATCCTTAAAGGCACCCACATATGCTGAAGTTACAATATGACATATTGAAGACTCATCATAGAAGAAGAGTTCAACAGTTCATTTCCAATGCAGAAATAATATAAGATGCAACCAGGACAACCAGAACACAATCTTCATGCGGCACACTATAATCACAATTCAGTGGTAAATTTCAGATGCAGTGAGGTATAACAAATGAAACAGGATACCTAGTAGTTAACATACTTTCATGATTGTCAGATCATCCATTTGACCTTCGTTTGGTCTATCCGTCACCACGCCCAAAGCATTTCTCAGGGAGATCCGCATTGCTGCTTCAATTTCTTTAGTAGCTTCTTGAGCCTTTGAGTTGGCTTCAGCAACAACTCTTGAAACCGTTCCCAATTTTGTAGAAGTATTTCCACTTAAGGAATTCACAGCTTCTTTGTGGGCCTTTAACACCAATTGAGTTGCACTGGTTGTTGGACAATAAAGAAGACTAGAGATGAATACAGAAATATCATTCACTAGACATAAAGCAAGTAACGAAAACTGATGAAGTCCTACAAAAATCATAAGACAATTCATTTTACAACATAGAGCAACAAAAGAACCAGCGGACGACCGTCTGACAAAATTTAATCAAATATGGTCAAACAAAATTGGACTTTCTGCAAAGCAAGATGAACATGAAATGCTAATTAATTAACATAAGGATCAATTGTTCAAAAGATGAGAAGCCTATGTTGCATGGTAATGGGTACAGGTCTCACAGACTCATAATCTGACACAAATAAGAGGTGCCAGACTCATAGTTAAAACAGGTTCGGCAAATAATTGGCTTCTTGGCCAAGACCAAGTGTAATCTTATCAATTTAATATTAATATTTGATACATTGGTAAATACAACAACAACAACAAACTCAGCATTACCCCAACTTAATGGGGTCGGCTACATCGATCCATGCAGAAAAAGTAGGAGAACTGAGGTCCAAACAAAAAATGAGGATCGATGGGATCAGCTACATGGAACCTAGCCCTCCAATAGGCTCTATCCGAGGTCATACTTTGGACAAGACCTAGACTATGCATGTCATTCCTCACAACTTCTCCTATGGTCATTTTAGGCCTACCCCTAGCTCTTTGAACTCCTTTAATTGGAAACAGATCACTCCTTACTAGGGCGTCCCCATGCCTCCATTGAACATGGCCACACCACCTCAAAATGACTTTCTAGGAGCTTGTCATTGATTGGGGCAACTCCCAAATCAGCTCTAATACGTTCATTCCTTACTTTATCCTTCCTAGTTTTTCCACACATCCATCTTAACATCCTCATCTTTGCTACACATAGCTTCTCTAGCTACTACCCTTGGTATATCCGATATTAAATTAATTTTACTTGGGGGAAAGTTCCACCATGGTAGTTTGCTGCTGTGTTGCACAACTGGACGTGCCTGGTGCACTAAGAATTCACAAGACTCAACAAGAATTTTTTCCTCAATAAAATAGAAAAACATTTTAAAACGGTTGATTAGAAAAAAACCGTTTTTTGCCACCCAACTAAGGAAACCCAAATTTTAAATGAGAAAGATGGGAACAACATATAATACGCATTTCAACTAACTATAGTCAAACTCGAGAGCCTCAAAAATAAGATTCAGGGACCTGAGAGGATATATGATCTTTTCATTTCGAATAAATTTATAGTAAACTTCATCTAATATACCAAAATAGCTGTTCTTAAATAGATGAAATTAGTTACACATCTGTAAATAACTAATTAATTGTTCAAATTTTAGATATTTTTCTAAATCTATGGATTGTCACTATTTTGTGGACTCCATGGAAGAAAATTTCCAAAACAATGTTTTCAGCATAGTTGCAATGTCCTGTTGACGGACCCTGGGTCTTTTCCATCATGAACCATAAACAGTAGGGAAAATTACCAGATTACTCAAAATCAGTTACCCACTTATCCACTTAATGTTTGTATTAACCGAATAACACAAATTGAGTTTGGGTACTTCTCCTTCATCCAATCATTCGCATACATTATTTCATCCTTAAGAGAAATCAGGTAGGAGGACCTTTGACGATCTTAAAGGGGTTTTTGACAACGGAAGGGAGAGGGAGTGGGTGGTTTAGAAGGGCTTGTCTGAACTGCAATGTATCATATGCCTCCGCAGAGAAGACATTACTACTTTTATACTGTTGGTTATGCAGAAAGGGCAAAATCTTCATTGGATTTCCACATGGGTGGCTTTGGGGCCCTTGAGGGATATTTTTGGTAAAAAAAAATACATGAACATTATCATACTCCATTAACGCTAAAATGTAGACCTACCCCAATTACCCAACCATCGGTACTCGCCTATTCGGTAGTGGTTACTGAGCACGTGAGGAAAGAGGCATATTCGAGAATTCAGATCCATTCCTCTATGCAAAATTCCAAACAGGCCTCGAGAGAGGTGCTGAATACTCCAAGTCTCTCCTGCACCTTCACTAAGATCGTGAGTTTGGGACGAGTTCCGCGCAATGCGAAAACTGCGAAAGACTGCAATTTTGCCTTTGGATATGCTCAAATGGGGAACCGGCCAACTCGTCCAAGCCTAATCTCTCGTCTTCATCAGTTTCTCTGATTGGTCTGGGCATCTTCTCTTCCTCCTATTCTTCCTGCACCTCCCCTTACCCAAATGAGGTTCTGGCCATTGTATTTGGTTCTTATGTATTAGTCTGATTAGTTTTCTGAGGTGTAAGGTAACGCCAGTTCTGTGATTTCTGGTGGAAATCCTGCTGAGGTTGTGGTCGACATAGAGAGCTGTTTGCGAGAGAGACAGAGAGAAAATGTAGGAAAGAGGAGGGTAACTCTGGCCAGGAGAACAGGTGTCCAATGACAAGGCTGATCTCTGATTGTGCTTCCTCGCCGGCGGCGGCCGATTGAAGGTGGTGTTTGAATGGGAGGTAAAGGGACTTAGCAGCATCAAATAATTTAGGAGGATGAAGGAGAATCACTGTTTTGTAATTTTTGTAATACCCAAACTTAATTTGTGCAATTTGGTTAACACTAACATTAGGTGGGTAATTTTGTAAATCGAAACCTGATATTGAGTAATCTGGTAACTTTCCCTAAATATTATTTGAAAACAAGAGATATACAGCAAACCACATTTTATCTTAGCAATATTATGTTTGCCTGTCCAACACGTGAATACTGCATCCTGCCTGACTAAATTTCAGAGAATGGAGCATCATTGTTATGTAGCTGTAGAATAGATGAACAGCACATAAAGAGGAAAAAGCAACAAGAGGTAGCTTTCTGAAAGACGTCTACGGATATAAAACTTTCCCAGTGTAACACCAAAACCAAAGCTTTGGAAGCACTTACAGTAGAGTTGATACCCAAGCTCTAGCAGCACCAGGAGTTTCGGCACAGAGGAAGTAATCTTGTTTCCCGGGAGTACCAATATCTATTGAGAACAGTTAAGAAGCATAAAAACAATGGTACTAAAAAAGACAGTGATATGAGAAGCAAGTAAGAGTTAGGAATAAAAAAACAATATCCTTCTCTCTATAGCCAGCAAACTAAAGATGTTAACGCAAGTGGATACAGAAACAGCAGCCGTCATATTTTGGTAGTCCACTGAAGAATGGAGAAAGAGGAAACAGATCAGTACATATAAAACCAACTCAAATAAATCTCTAGTTCCTCAAAATTTTACCTTTCCTAGTAAATTTCCTACAATATTTGTCCAAAAAAAAAAGAATAAGTATTAAAAAAAATACCAAAGAAGTATGGATCTTACTGGAAATTTACAGGAGAGATGGTGATTGTGCTATTTGCATCAAATATAATGGTTCCCTTGACAAATGACTCATTCCTCCGAATCCTAATGAAAAACAATAGAGTGGGATCATTAAACTTCAACATAATAATAAGACAATTTCCTTTTCCGATACACTGGGAACAACAGCGACAGAGTGTTAAAACATAAGATGACGCTATCAAGGATCTATACTTGTATTCCATTTTTCCAGTAGTGGGGTTCAAGATCACCCATCGCTCGTTCCATTTCCTCAGCTGCCAAGAAAATTGATTTAGCTAACAGTGATGAAGAAATTTTAATGGATAAACTTACAGGAGTATAACCAGGTGTTTACATAATATCATCATATGGGACACTTAGGAAAATGGAACATATCCCAAAAATAAAATAAAAAAAACAGAAAATAGAACTCTTCATTTATGATGATGAGGATCAAACTTTTATAAAATCCATTGTTCATAGATAAGATCTCGTTTGCATTTTCGAAAGGAGGTATAAAAAGTATTAGGTCCTAATTGGCCCACATGCGTGTGAAAACGGCACTTCAAGCAATCCATATGGATCTTCTACACATTGGGAATTAACCTAACATTAGAGATCAAAATTCATATAGAAATCAAGTTATTTCAAGCACAAAAGTACCAAAGAATCAGAGCTTCTACAGATGATCATTCTATTGAGAATTTGTAACATAGAGGGATAATTTGTTAATTTCACCAAGGGACTTCCTCTATTTATGTGAGACAAATTGATCACATATATATACTTCGGGTAAGTTCCAGAAAAGTAGTGAAGTCCCAAGGGTTCAATAAGTGGTATGGTCTTAGTAGAAAATAGAAATCCCAGTCTAATTTTTTGGTTTCTAACCTTTTCAAAGCCAAGATCTATATAAGAAGGATCTGGGACAAGGGAAGTACTGCTACTTGGGTTTGTTCTGATTTGAGTTGAGATGTAGAGAATTTCATTCAGTTTCTCCAGTATTGCCACTACCTTGATGCTTTTTTGTTGGTGATACAAAATCTGCTGGTAGTTTTTATTTACTATGGTTTATGAAGTTTTTTGATAAAAATCAACTGAGGATATTCTGTTGAAAACCCTGGAAACCCCACGTAAGTTTATCTTTTGGTTTGAAATATTAGGGATAAACACCATCATAATGTCTTAAATTGTAAAGTATCACCGACTTGGAAACCGGTTTGATGAACCAAACTGCCTGGTAGAATTTATTTTTCTGATAAACTGAAGTCTGCACATAGCAAAAATAAAACAAACCTACCGTGAAGGATATTCTTGTTAGTTTGGCCTGAAAACTTTCCAGTTATTAGGTAGGGGTGGGAGTGAGTATCCATTCACCTGTATAACAGCCTTACCTGTCCCTAGTTTGGAGTGTAAAGCCCCTGTTTACCCATCTACATAGGGTCATTTAGGTAATCTCGCAAACACACACACACACACACACACACACACACGCAGAAATTTATCATGAACCAGTAAAGAGACAAAAGGGGATATGTACCATTTACCTTTAAGTCATCCCATCTAATCTACCAAACACTCTAGGGTAAGGGTAATCTTAAACACGTAGCCCATTCAAAATCGGCAATCAAATGGTTAAACGAGCATAGTTAAGGCTCTACAAATTACCCGTTCACAGCCAAGTAAAGGGACTTCTAAGGTAAGGATAATGACTCCCCCTACACCTCCTCCTCCCCCCCCTCCCAAAAAAAAAAAAAAAAACCCTTGGATATGGATAAGGCCACTATCCAACCCTACACTCCCCCGTTGCCACCGCTATTGCTTTGTTAGTCCACTATCTTTATACACAATTCAAGCAATCTAGTTATATATTGAATGCACTGGATCACATCAACGAAGGCCTACATAATTCTAGATTTTCTAGTTTCCTGAAGTTTTGAAGCAATTTTCATTCCAGCACCCACAAGCATTAGGGTATATTTTCATCCCACGGATCCCTTCCTCCTGTAACCCAACCCCTAGGAATTGTCAAATTGTAAACTCCTGGGAGCTGCCTAGCTCCATCATCAGGAATGCCCCTCCTCTCAGCTTTGTCTGTTCTTCCCCCCCCCCTTGTATGTTCTTTCTCTTGGTAGTGAATTATTTATTCACCCAAAAAAACTTATAACCATCTGATGCGGATCCAGATCCCAAGGGCTGAAATCGGATCGCCTAGGGCCCACTTAAACACTCAATAAAACAAAGGCAACACCCAATAACAATTGTATTGAAATCAAGCTTCAACTATGTGGCAGAATTGTAATTAAGCTGAAGTTATAAAGGGGGTGGCAGAATTGTAAATAACCAGAATTAGTTAATGAGCTATTTGGGAGATAGGACTCAAAGGGAATTAATGATTATTTAATGGGGTAAACTAGGAAGTGAAATAAGAATAGGGATATGAGATAATTAGAGACCAAAAGAAGGGCATAATGGTAAATCAGGCTTAAAAGACAGAAAAGGGGCAACTCACGATTGTGTTGTCTTCTACCTTAGGTCAGAACAGGGGCGGAAGAGATGGGAGGATTCAGATCAATGGAACTTCATCAAGAGAGCTTGGTTTGGGTTGAAATTTCAAAGGAGAGGTCGCAACTCACAGCCCTACTAAAGCCATCAAAAGTCTCCTTAGGCAACAAGCAATGCAGGGGTTCCAGGCTACTGAAACTGAGCTTTACGGTGACGTCTTGTTGTCCAGACCTGCAAGTGAAACTCTACCCTGTGATGAGAGGGATTTCCGGAACCAAAGTTTCGGGGTTTTGATCTCTTAGGGAAGAGCAATCTTCGCACAAAATTTCAGCTCCAACATATCAAAGGTAAGAGAGATCGATCCCTTGTTTGGTGCTGAAACGTCACCCAGAAACAGGGGCTCGGCCAAGAGAATGAAAAGAAGGAGAACAAGAACAGAGGGAAAGAAGAAGAGAAAAAAAATCAGAAAAGAGAGAGTCACGGAAGCCAAAGCTTCAGCCAAGCAAACATCCAATTTTAAATCAAAATTTCAATTCTGTCTCTTACTAGTGAATTACATGGCTTATAAAAAAAATTCAAAGCATCAAAATGGTAACTAATTTTAAATGGAAACTAATAAAATTAGAAGCTAACTAATACAAAAGAAATTGTTTCTATATCCAAAGAGAATCAAATCAAAAAGATTTTTTTTTTTTTGCTAAGTCCATTGTGTAACTACATCAGCTTTCCTGGTCTTAGAAGAACTCGACTCCGTCGAGTTAGGTCGTACTCCCAAGATACCCTTGTAAGTTGCTCGCTGATGAGGTGGCACGTATATCGAAGCAAGAGATGAGAACATAACACCAAGAGGAGGGAAAGTAGACTGACGTGTCATTGGAGCAGGAGTCAGTCGACGACGTGGCATGTCGGATAATGCATGTGGCCTCATTAAGTACATACGACCTCCTTGCTTCACATTGATGGTGTTCCATGCGCCATCGTAGAGAATGCCTGCATGTCGCTACCAAGGTCGCCCTAGAAGAATGTCGCAGTGTGCCAATGGGGTGACCAAACAGGTGACATGGTACTGTAGTGGCCCAAACTGTAGATGTACTCAAACAACTGCAGTGGCCTGTTCTCGAGCTGTGAGTCCAAGACCTCGCACGTGAATCTTCTTGAAAATCTGCTTCTGTGGAAGGTTGTGTGCTCGAACAAATTCAGCAAATATAAAATTTGTTTCTACCCCAGTATCAACAATTGTATGAACATCAATAGGGTCGGAACCGTGCAGGAGAGTACCCTTCTGTCTGAAGAGAGAAGCCTTATCAACTAGTCTATTCGAAAAAGATGAAAGGCTAGCTGAATGAGCTTCTACATCCTCATCTTCACAATCGATAATATCATCGTCCTCGAGGGGATAATGATATAAATGAGATTCATCTTCACCCTTCTCTGTCGGCTACTTCTCTGCTACGTTCACAGAACGAGTCCTGTTGGGACACTTGTTGGAATAGTGACCCTTCTCGCCACAACTATGGCATATGATATTCTTCACCCTAACACTATCCTTGTTGAACTTTGACATTTTCTCTTCAACTTTGCGAGCTTCAGGCTTCTTTTCCTCCATACGTGGTGGAGGTCTATAAATTGAAGAAGTCTTGAGCATACCCTTCCAATAAATGGACTTCTCTTCAACTGTCTTGGCATGAGCTACTGCCACATCAACAGACCTGAAATCAGTGTTAGCCAACTCAAGTCGAATCTCATAACTTAACCCACTGATATATCGCATCACCCGTTGTTGGTCTGTCTCCTGAAGTCGACACCTTGATGATAGTTTGTGGAATTCGAGGGTGTAGGGATCCACATCTTTGTTCCCTTGTTGCAAGTTAAGTAATTTATGGAACATTACCCTTTCATAATTAAGAGGAACAAATTTTTCAGTCAGGATCTGCTTCATGACCTCCCAATTGGTAACGGGTCCAAGTCTTCTGACAAACCTTGCATGGATTCCATCATCCCACCATGAAAATGCATACCCAATAAACTTGGTGATGATGAGTTCAAACTTCTTCACGTCTGGAAGAGACTTATACGCAAAAATTCTCTCAACTTTGGTAAGCCAGTCAAGAAATTCCTCGGGTCCCTTTTCACCACTGAACTCAGGAATCTCAACTTTGATGCCATAATCTCTATAAGAAAATTGCCGGGTAACATCCTGGGGAACAACTGGATCAAGTTGCTGCCTTTGAGGTGTGTCTTCGATCCGTAAAGTGTTGAGCTGAAGAGGTAATGTAGAGGATCCTTCTTCAGCTCACTTGTCGGACCTCTTCATAAAGGCAATCATCTCTTCCATAAACTTATCAAACTTAGCTTCAGTCCTCTCAAGCCTAGCATCAGTATTCTGTTGGTTCTCGACTAACTCGCGGTACTATTTGTTCAACTCAGCATTGGTAACGTTACCTGTCATGGTTAGGGAAGTGCAGGAAATTTTGCTCTAATACCACTTGATGCGGATCCAGATCCCAAGGGCTGAAATCGGATCGCCTAGGGCCCACTTAAACACTCAATAAAACAAAGGCAACACCCAATAACAATTGTATTGAAATCAAGCTTCAACTATGTGGCAGAATTGTAATTAAGTTGAAGTTATAAAGGGGGTGGCAGAATTGTAAATAACCAGAATTAGTTAATGAGCTATTTGGGAGATAGGACTTAAAGGGAATTAATGATTGTTTGATGGGGTAAACTAAAAAGTGAAATAAGAATAGGGATATGAGATAATTAAAGACCAAAAGAAGGGCATAATGGTAAATCAGGCTTAAAAGACAGAAAAGGGGCAACTCACGATTGTGTTGTCTTCTACTTTAGGTCAGAACAAGGGCGGAAGAGATGGGAGGATTCAGATCAATGGAACTTCATCAAAAGAGCTCGGTCTGGGTTGAAATTTCAAAGGAGAGGTCGCAACTCACAGCCCTACTAAAACCATTAAAAGTCTCCTTAGGCAACAAGCAATGCAGGGGTTCCAAGCTACTGAAACTGAGCTTTACGGTGACGTCTTGTTGTCCAGACCTGCAAGTGAAACTCTACCCTATGATGAGAGGGATTTCCGGAACCAGAGTTTCGGGGTTTTGATCTCTTAGGGAAGAGCAATCTTCGCACAAAATTTCAGCTCCAACAGATCAAAGGTAAGAGAGATCGATCCCTTGTTTGGTGCTGAAACTGTCGCCCAGAAACAAGGGCTCGGCCAAGAGAATGAAAAGAAGGAGAACAAGAACAGAGGGAAAGAAGAAGAGAAAAAAAATCAGAAAAGAGAGAGTCACGGCAGCCAAAGCTTCAGCCAAGCAAACATCCAATTTTAAATCAAAATTTCAATTCTGCCTCTTACTAGTGAATTACATGGCTTATAAAAAAAATTCAAAGCATCAAAATGGTAACTAATAAAATTAGAAGCTAACTAATACAAGAGAAATTGTTTCTAAATCCAAAGAGAATCAAATCAAAAAGATTTTTTTTTTGCAAAGTCCATTGTGTAACTACATCACCATCCTACATCAGGTATAAATAAATCAGGAAAAAAATAGGTCTAGGGAAAAAGGAGGAGAGAACCAACCAACGGCTGAGTAACAATAGGATCAGAGACCAGCAATATCAAAATTGATTCTAGTATTCTACTATTTGACTAAAGGATATTAAGACATTCATTTTCAATGCCTCTTGTTTATCAGATTGGCTCTACACTAATTGATTAGACACCATACATACCTAATTGGCTTCCGCTAATCGATTAGACAACTTACAAATGTTCACTCCTAAAGCACCTCTTTGCCAACAAAAATAGCATCCTCTTCAATCTCTCTCCCTATTGGATGAGCAAACAAAAATAAGGAAATGGTTGCACCGAGGTACCTCTTGATCATCAATCATAATTACACACTCATTCTGATTCTTAATTTTGCTAATATTCCAGGCATTCTGTCTTGGTTCAGCTTAATATTATAACTTCTGATTTAAAAAACAATTCCCCACAGTTCTAACTTGGAATTTACCACCTATTCTATTTCATCAATTAAATATAAACAAAGCAAGCATATATGTCCAGTCAACTCATTCATGAATAATAAAGCTCGTCAATTCAAAAACTAGCTAGCTCCATCTCTCATGAATCTTTTTCTTTTAATACAGTAGATATCTCTAAGGGCTTACCAATTAAGAGTTGGTTACAAAAGTTAAAAACATATTATATTTGAGTATCCCTCTTATATTCCTATTGAGATGTTGTCTCGAGAACAATTGCTGTTATAACCATGATTGTTCAGTGCCTAATCTGAAGATGTCTCCATCAACCCTTGGCTTTCATATTAACAGTAACATTCTGAACAGTTGGTATGATGGCCACACCAAAATGATTAGTTTGAAACATGGGAGGGGGCAACCTAAGAACTGCCACAATGTGGAAAAAGCCACCAATATTAGAGGCCAGAGTGAGTGCCACCACAAAAAACGTCTCCTGTGGAGAAGGTAACGACCCAAAAGAGTTCTAAGGGTGCAATTTGATCATTTTCATCAGTTCCAAGGCTTTAGTCATATTGGCTAAATTTCTTAATCATTGACTCATTTTCCCCCCTTTATCCTGATATAACTCTTATGAATTTCTTGTGAGGACTGATCAGTTACACCCATTCCATTCCAGTGGAAGATTCATTGTGTTCCACACTAAAGAAGAGCACTCGGTCAAGCAATGAACCACATAGCAATTAAAGTCGAAGTGTTAGGTTCAAAACTGAAACCTAATTAAGAATAAACAACTTTCTCATTCAATCAAACTAAAATTTAAAATTTATATCAACTAAAAACACCAGAAGTCCCAAATCAATTATGTACTGGCCATACAGAAACAAAATCCCCAGTTCCATACAAAACCCAAAAATCCGTACCGTTTCAGATCTCTTAAGGAGCGGCCCCTGCAACAGATTCCTCGTTGAACCCGACGTAAGCTGCCTCTTGACTTTCTCCAAGCTGTTCTCAGTTTCCGCTCTCTGCAACATCAGAAAAGAAAAATGAAAATCTGAAGGGAAACAAACCAAAGAAATATCTAATCTTTCAGAAATGGAATAAACCCAATTTGCAACTGAAAGCAAAACCCTCAGCCACACCTAAGAAATCCCTATTAGTCATAATTTAACATAGGAAGCTCACCGGAGATGTTCCATTGGAAGCCATGGATGGAGCAATCGAATAGAATAGAATCAGGGACTTAAGAAATTATTATGAAAATGGAAAATTAAAAGAAAAATGCTTCTGGGTCCTTCTGATCATTTCAGGTCGGGCTGTTAGGTTTCATTGGACTTGCAGGTCTGTTGACATCTCCGCGGATGTATGGAAGATAAACTACGAACGTGAAAATTAGTTCCACCTTTACTTAATACCGTTGGATTAGTATTTTTCATGTAATCATGGACGGTGGAGATCTAAGGTTATTGCCTCCCTATGTGGAACATTGTCACTATCCTTACATAGTTACACTCCTCCTGTCCTGCCACCAGCGGGCTGGGGTGCCCAGGGAAGCAGCATCTAGCGGTTGGAAGGACATGAACACGCAGCTTTGTACATGATCAAATCCTCCCAACATTGAACGTCTCTCTGGGCAACCAGCTAATGAATAAAATTTGGACGTGTGTGAAAATCATCTGTAACTACTGTATTAGTACAATGAGCGTCAAGTGGCTGAGAATCCTTTAATGTGCATGTTCAGATGCTCTTAGTCATTCAATAGTCACTGCATTTCATTGCTCACTACATAGGATATGGACTCTCCAAATGTTGTATAATGTGCATTGGTTTTTTTTTTTTGTTGTTATAAATACTGTTGTCTTTTACCATTTTTTTGACATAAAATAACAAAAAAAAAAAATACTTTTGCTAGTGCTTTATAAGAAATTTGAAAAAAAAAAATCCAAAAAGTCAAAGGTTTACAAAAATGTTTNTCAAAGTAGGAGGGGGAACTACGCAAGGCTCGCAACAGCCACAGACTCATCCATTAATTCCAACATTCAATTCTTTCATTCAAAACTGAAATTTCTCCATGAGTACATGTCCAATATAAAGGAAAAATTGGGCAATTAATGGCAACTTACTTGAAAATAGAAACTAATCTATATAGCAACTAAATAAAAATCAAATCTAAATTAAAATACTATCAAACTAATTTCTAAACCAAAAAAAAGGAAAGTAAATAGTAAAATTCTCAAATCAAAGAGATCCCTTCCATCGCCCAACTGCATCACATCTTCACCCTTCTCTGTCGGCTGTTTCTCTGCTACATTCACAGAACGAGTCCTGATGGGACACTTGTTGGAATAGTGGCCCTTCTCGCCATAACTATGGCATATGATATTCTTCACCCCAACACTATCCTTGTTGAACTCTAACCTTTTCTCTTCAACTTTGCGAGCTTCAAGCTTCTTTTCCTCCATACGTGGTGGAGGTTTATAAACTGAAGAAGTCTTGAGCATACCCTTCCAATAAATGGACTTCTCTTTAGCTGTCTTGGCATGAGCTGCTGCCACATCAACAGACCTAAAATCAGAGTTAGCCAACTCAAGTCGAATCTCAGTACTTAACCCACTGATATATCGCATCACCTGTTGCTGGTCTGTCTCTTGAAGTCGACACCTTGATGACAGTTTGTGAAATTCGAGGATGTAGGAATCCACATCTTTGTTCCCTGGTTGCAAGTTAAGTAATTTATGGAACATTACCTTTTCATAATTAAGAGGAACAAATTTTTCAGTCAGGATCTGCTTCATGACCTCCTAATTGGTAACGGTCCCAAGTCTTCTGACAAACCTTGCATGGATTACATCATCCCACCATGAACATGCATACCCAATAAACTTGGTGATGATGAGTTCACACTTCTTCACGTCTAGAAGAGACTTCTACGCAAAAATTCTCTCCACTTTGGTAAGCCAGTCAAGAAATTCCTCAGGTCCTTTTTCACCACTGAACTCAGGAACCTCAACTTTGATGCCATAATCTCTATCAGAAAGTTGCCGGGTAACATCCTGGGGAACAACTGGATCAAGTTGCTGCCTTTGAGGTGTGTCTTCGATCGGTAAAGTGTTGAGCTAAAGAGGTAATGTAGAGGATCCTTCTTCAGCTCACTAGTCGGACCTCTTCATAAAGGCAATCATCTCTTCCATAAACTTATCAAACTTAGCTTCAGTCCACTCAAGCCTAGCATCAGTATTCTGTTGGTTGTCGGCTAACTCGCGGTACAATTTGTTCAACTCAACATTGGTAACGTTACCTGTGATGGTTAGGGAAGTGCAGGAAATTTTGCAAAACTTATAACCATCTAATGCGGATCCAAATCCCAAGGGCTGAAATCGGATCGCTTAGGGCCCACTTAAACACTCAATAAAACAAAGGCAACACCCAATAACAATTGTATTGAAATCAAGCTTCAACTATGTGGCAGAATTGTAATTAAGCTGAAGTTATAAAGGGGGTGGCAGAATTATAAATAACCAGAATTAGTTAATGAGCTATTTGGGAGATAGGACTTAAAGGGAATTAATAATTATTTGATGGGGTCAACTAGGAAGTGAAATAAGAATAGGGATATGAGATAATTAGAAACCAAAAGAAGGGCATAATGGTCAATCAGGCTTAAAAGATAGAAAATGGGCAACTCACGATTGTGTTGTCTTCTACCTTAAGTAAGACCAGGGGCGGAAGAGATGGGAGGATTCAGATCAATGGAACTTCATCAAGAGAGCTCGGTTTGGGCTGAAATTTCAAAGGAGAGGTCGCAACTCACAACCCTACTAAAACCATCAAAAGTCTCCTTAGGCAACAAGCAATGCAGAGGTTCCAGGCTACTGAAACTGAGCTTTACAATGACGTCTTGTTGTCTAGACCTGCAAGTGAAACTCTACCCTGTGATGAGAGGGATTTCCGGAACCAGAGTTTCAGGGTTTTGATCTCTTAGGGAAGAGCAATCTTCGCACAAAATTTCAGCTCCAACAGATCAAAGGTAAGAGAGATCGATCCCTTGTTTGGTGCTGAAACTGTCGCCCAGAAACAGGGGCTCGGCCAAGAGAATGAAAAGAAGGAGAACAAGAACAAAGGGAAAGAAGAAGAGAAAAAAAATCAGAAAAGAGAGAGTCACGGCAGCCAAAGCTTCAGCCAAGCAAACATCCAATTTTAAATCAAAATTTCAGTTCTGTCTCTTCCTAGTGAATTACATGGCTTATAAAAAAAATTCAAAGGATCAAAATGTTAACTAATTTAAAATGGAAACTAATAAAATTAGAAGCTAACTAATACAAAATAAATTGTTTCTAAATCCAAAGAGAATCAAATCAAAAAGATTTTTTTTTGCTAAGTCCATTGTGTAACTGCATCACCATCCTACATCAGGTATAAATAAATCAGGAAAAAAATAGGTCTAGGGAAAAAGGAGGAGAGAACCAACCAACGGCTGAGTAACAATAGGATCAGAGACCAGCAATATCAAAATTGATTCTAGTATTCTACTATTTGACTAAAGGATATTAAGACATTCATTTTCAATGCCTCTTGTTTATCAGATTGGCTCTACACTAATTGATTAGACACCATACATACCAAATTGGCTTCCGCTAATCAATTAGACATCTTACAAATGTTCACTCCTAAAGCACCTCTTTGCCAACAAAAATAGCATCCTCTTCAATCTCTCTCCCTATTGGATGAGCAAACAAAAATAAGGAAATGGTTGCACCGAGGTACCTCTTGATCATCAATCATAATTACACACTCATTCTGATTCTTAATTTTGCTAATATTCCAGGCATTCTGTCTTGGTTCAGCTTAATATTATAACTTCTGATTTAAAAAACAATTCCCCACAGTTCTAACTTGGAATTTACCACCTATTCTATTTCATCAATTAACTATAAACAAAGCAAGCATATATGTCCAGTCAACTCATTCATGAATAATAAAGCTCGTCAATTCGAAAACTAGCTAGCTCCATCTCTCATGAATCTTTTTCTTTTAATACAGTAGATATCTCTAAGGGCTTACCAGTTAAGAGTTGGTTACAAAAGTTAAAAACATATTATATTTGAGTATCCCTCTTATATTCCTATTGAGATGTTGTCTCGAGAACAATTTCTGTTATAACCATGATTGTTCAGTGCCTAATCTGAAGATGTCTCCATCAACCCTTGGCTTTCATATTAACAGTAACATTCCGAACAGTTGGTATGATGGCCACACCAAAATGATTAAATTGAAACATGGGAGGGGGCAACCTAAGAACTGCCACAATGTGGAAAAAGCCACCAATATTAGAGGCCAGAGTGAGTGCCACCACAAAAAACGTCTCCTGTGGAGAAGGGAACGACCCAAAAGAGTTTTAAGGGTGCAATTTGATCATTTTCATCAGTTCCAAGGCTTTAGTCATATTGGCTAAATTTCTTAATCATTGACTCATTTTTCCCCCTTTATCCTGATATAACTCTTATGAATTTCTTGTGAGGACTGATCAGTTACACCCATTCCATTCCAGTGGAAGATTCATTGTGTTCCACACTAAAGAAGAGCACTCGGTCAAGCAATGAACCACATAGCAATTAAAGTCGAAGTGTTAGGTTCAAAACTGAAACCTAATTAAGAATAAACAACTTTCTCATTCAATCAAACTAAAATTTAAAATTTATATCAACTAAAAACACCAGAAGTCCCAAATCAATTATCTACTGGCCATACAGAAACAAAATCCCCAGTTCCATACAAAACCCAAAAATCCGTACCGTTTCAGATCTCTTAAGGAGCGGCCCCTGCAACAGATTCCTCGTTGAACCCGACGTAAGCTGCCTCTTGACTTTCTCCAAGCTGTTCTCAGTTTCCGCTCTCTGCAACATCAGAAAAGAAAAATGAAAATCTGAAGGGAAACAAACCAAAGAAATATCTAATCTTTCAGAAATGGAATAAACCCAATTTGCAACTGAAAGCAAAACCCTCAGCCACACCTAAGAAATCCCTATTCGTCATAATTTAACATAGGAAGCTCACCGGAGATGTTCCATTGGAAGCCATGGATGGAGCAATCGAATAGAATAGAATCAGAGACTTAAGAAATTATTATGAAAATGGAAAATTAAAAGAAAAATGTTTCTGGGTCCTTCTGATCATTTCAGGTCGGGCTGTTAGGTTTCATTGGACTTGCAGGTCTGTTGACATCTCCGCGGATGTATGGAAGATAAACTACGAACGTGAAAATTAGTTCCACCTTTACTTACTACCGTTGGATTAGTATTTTTCATGTAATCATGGACGGTGAAGATCTAAGATTAATGCCTCCCTATGTGGAACATTGTCACCATCCTTACATAGTTACACTCCTCCTGTCCTGCCACCAGGTTGCTGGGGTGCCCAGGGAGGCAGCATCTAGCGGTTGGAAGGACATGAACACGCAGCTCTATACATGATCAAATCCTCCCAACATCGAATGTCTCTCTGGGCAACCAGCTGATGAAGAAAATTTGGACGTGTGTGAAAATCATCTGCAACCACTGTATCAGTACAATGAACGTCAAGCGGCTGAGTGCCCTTTAGGGTGCATGTTCAGATGCTCTTAGTCATTCAATATTCACTGCATTTCATTGCTCACTACATAGGATATTGACTCTCCAAATGGTGTATAGTGTGCATAGGTTTTTTTTTTTTTTTTTTTTTTGCTATAAATAATGTTGTCTTTTACCATTTTTTTAGACATAAAATAACAAAAAAAAAATCAAAAAAATTACTTTTCCTAATGCTTTATAAGAATTTTGATAAAAAAAAAAAATCCAAAAAGTCAAGGGTTTACAAAAATGTTTGCTTCTCTTTGCAGATTCCATTTTGTAGAGTTTTGGTCAATGATTGATTTTCATTCAATTACAACCTAATTCAAATTAAAATCAATGGGTACTTCCTATAGGTTTCCAAAAATAAATTTTAAGAGGTAAAGGGATGGATCCAAGAAAATAATGTTAGTTTGAGAACACAACTTTGTCTCAATTATAGTTTACATCAGATTTCTCATGAGTCTATTTTTTTCCTCTCTATGATAAAGACATCCATGTCTTCTATACAAGGAATAAGAGAGATAAACATATGGTGTAGGCCATGCTCTAAAAACGAAACAAAAATTTTCAAGCCTAAAAAAAGAAATTGTTAGTAATCATTATTGATCATGATTGGAAAAAAAAAATCTTAATTATTTTTATCATGTATAATAATAATAATTTTAAATGTAATTTTATTTTACCTTTTAAATCTATATAATTTTTTTTTAAATAAAAACAAAGGATGTAGATGCAAAGCAAAAAACTTAAAATTATTTAACTTTTTGTGACACAACAATTTGGGGAAAGGATTAAAAAAGTATGATTTTTGGGATCAAAGCACCATGAGATCGATCAAGGGCTCTTGGATACTCGAGATTGATAAAAGGTAGGCGACCTTCACTCCTGATCATTGAACTGGCTAACGTGGGTCCCCACTCTCTATGATGGTGAACCGATCATTTGACTAAACTACCCTTAATGCATGTACCTTGAGCAGGCTAGAGTCCAAAAAAAAAAAAGAACGAAAGCGACAGAGTCATGACTCAGCATCTTCATGGGCCCCCAAGCCCACGGTCAAACTGTGGTCAAAGAAGCTCTGGTATCCGGCACCCTACTGTCCAAGCTGGCCACATTTTTATAAAGCGAAAAATATGATGACGTGGCACCCAGGCTTTTAATGCACTACTGCAAAGCCTGAAGACGAAGTTGATACCCAAATCTCCCAAAAGGACAAAACTGTCCTCTTCCCTTTTTTCTCTGGTCCAGAGTCCGGAAAAGTTATCTTGTAATTTTGGTAGAATTTCAGGTGTCTTCCAGTAAATGCACATATCCTTTCGTTTTTAATATTATTTCGTGGTAAACTTAGGTTAGAGAGGCTAATCAAATGATTAGTTTTCCTTGTTATAATGTGGATTTCATAAAAGAATGGATCATAAACCATTGAAGTTTGTGGTGAATGAATTACAACCGCACACGTGGTAAGTTCATCTCTGTTGTGGACCGTCCATTGGACAGACCCACCTATTAAACGGCTATGATCAGTGGTTCTCGGGTGTTTACATATAGAACCTATGTGGTCGATCACCATTCTCCATATCTTTTACTTCGTCCAACTACTTTTCTCCTTAGATAAAGAATCCTCTCTCTCTCCTCGTTCTGATTCTGAGATTTTTCGGGTTTGTTGATATGTCAGTTTGAATGGATTTGCTTGGCTTTTTCTTATAATGATATGATAGATTTCCACTACTTCCTCTCTCTCTCTCTCTCTCCTCTCTCTCTCTCTCTCTCTCTCTGCATTCCTTACTTTGTGGGAGCAGTGGCTGGAATTAGTAGTTGGAGATTTGGAGTAAGAACTTTGAAGATTTTATGGGGGAGCCCAGATCAAATCAAAAGCTCAAAAGGGCAGAAATAAAATAAAGAAGAGAACTGAAAAAGAAGGGGAAAAGGGTGAAACCAGACACTTTTGTTTTTATTCTCCTCCTGTTATCTTTTGTGGGTGCAATAATCCCTCTCCTCTTCACTGCAACTGCAACATGGGAACAATACCAAATCCTTCTCTCTGGTTATGTTTCTTTGAGCTTCTCATCCCATCCTTGTCTTGGCAGAGCCATTAAATGGCATATCAACTTGCTTGGTTAAAGACCCACCACCCAACTTCTTTGATGCTCATCTCTCTCTTCATGCCTTGCTAGTGTTTTCTTGATACAGTTAGTGATGGCTGATCAAGGCAAGAGTGGTGGGGTGAGGGAATACAGGAAAGGTAATTGGACAGTCCATGAGACTAGTGTGCTTATTGCTGCAAAGAAGATGGATGAAGAGAGGAGAATGAAGAAAAGTGGAGAGGGTCAGGGGAGGAGCAGACCAGCTGAGCTGCGATGGAAATGGGTTGAGGATTATTGTTGGAGACATGGGTGTTTGAGGAGCCAAAACCAGTGTAATGACAAGTGGGATAATCTGATGAGAGATTACAAGAAAGTGAGAGAATATGAGAGAAGGTTAGCTGAGAGAGGAGGTGGAGAAGAAGAGTCTTATTGGAAGCTTGAGAAGAATGAGAGGAAAGAAAGGAACTTGCCTTCTAATATGCTGCCTGAGATATATGATGATGTGGTAGAAGTGGTGGAGAAAAGAGGTGTCCCAAGGGTGAGTGGTGAATCAGTTCCTAACATTGGTCTTGTCATGGACAAGCGTACTTCTAGTGGTCAGCCTTCATCAATGCCTCCTCTATTGCAGTGCTATCACAGTTCAAATCCAACTCCACCATTACCACTACCACCACCACCACCACCTCCTCCTGCTCAACTTTCTCAGCCATTGCCCTCATTAGGTACTCTCTCTCTCTCTCTCTCTCTCTCTCTCTCTCTCTCTCTCTCTCTGATTTCTTTAGTTCATTTGGAACCGTTGAGATACATTTTCTATCTGTTTGTGTAAAATAGAAAACTGAAGAAATGCAGAAACACTAATTTCTTAATGATCTTATGATGCTTTTTCAGTCTCAGTTTCTTAATCTCTGCAATGCATTTGTGATCGGTATCTTAATGCCATTACTCTTACTTGTGTTAAAGCTTCATTTGCATGTGATAATTGATGTTTTGAGTCATAGCATCAGATGGGTTTTCCATTATATCTTTGCTATTTCATTTTCTATTTGAAAAAGGGAGTGTTGGTTGCTTGATCTGAATCTCCTGGGCTGCTGTTTAACTTTGCTTTTTTTTTTTTTTTTTTCCTTTTCAGTCAGTATTAATTAGTTTGATTCCATATTTTATGTTTCGAGATGTGTGATAGCTCAGATTCTGATACAAGTGAGCATTCAAACTCATCAGCAAAGAGAAGGAGAAGGGGAGAAGGAACCAGCAGCTCAGGTAACACCTCATATGAAGTGGGTTCTGCAATCTCTAAGAGTGCTTCTATTATAGCAGAAGCTCTCCAAGCTTGTGAAGAAAAGGAGGAGAAGAGGCACAGGGATCTTCTCAGTTTGCAAGAGAGAAGACTCAAGGTGGAAGAGTCAAAGACTGAGATCAATAGGGAAGGAACTAATGGTCTTGTTGATGCCATTAACAAGCTTGCCAGTTCTATACTTGCCTTAGTTTCAGACAAGAATTCATCTGCTCTAAAATGACCAAATTGAATAAAAAGAACACGTGATTAACATTGAACACTCAAGACCCATTTGCTTGCTTGTATATAAATGAGAACACATTTGTGTTTTTTCCATTTCTTGGGTATTAGATCTTGACCAATCTCATCTCTCTCCCTCTCTCTCTTATTCTTTTTGAAGATTAAAAATGGGGATGGGCAAAGCCATATATATCATTTATTTGTGACAGAGATGCTGTTTTAACTTCTGACTATTGTGTCCAGTACTTTGAAGTTTAAACAGCAAAACTGGCATTGGCAGAGAGGATGGTCAAACGTTCCAGTCAATGACTTTGGGCACAGTCCCTATGTGCAATTACAGTATTGCCACTGATTCACTAACTGAAATGAACTTCTGGTTGTCATTGGGTAATGGGTATTGGTTGTCATTGGGTAATGGGTATCAGCATATGGGTGGTGGCAGCCCCTGTTGGGCTTCACTTTTTCTTTGTGCATGTGAGTGTCTGAAAGATTGAAGAGATAGATAGCATATGACAGTAATCTTTCACAGGGGTGGCATATCTACAAACTACCTGGATATGTTCGTCTTTTCCTCTTTTTTGCCCTTTCTATGTTATCCCTGTTTTTTTATGTGGAAAAAAAAGCTACTTTACTTTATATTAGTACCAATACTCTACTGATGATATACTGATGTTTCCTTTACATTTTTATCTTTCTGGGGGGTTTTTTGCACCTTCGGGCTTTGGCACCCTTGTGTATGAAATGTTATGATGGTACCAGATTGATACTAAATTGCTTTTACAGTTTTTAGATGAATAGATCATTGCCATCAATCATTTTTACCCTTCAAGCTAGAGTAAGGTTTAAACGGCCACTCCTCTCCGACAAATGTTCCCTCACCCTTCAATATATTCATACACATGATGATTAACACTTAATTATAGGCGTTTATGTGTCTAGTTGAAAAATAATTGAAGCGTTAGTCATTGAAGAAGATTCAGATGTGTTTTAAACTGGTTTTTAGGAATTGATATTGGCCATTAGCACTTGCAATATTGATACAATCCCTAGATTTTTCGTGAAAAATTTTTAGCATTTGATCCTATGTATCGGCTTAATACAATGATGATTGGTACTTCTGGAGATGCCATTAACTAAAACCCTGGGTTTAAAGATATGGAATGGGGATCTAGAATGATGTGGGGATTGGATCAGAATGGGTTCATTCTTAGATCAGCAGCCCATGGAATAAGTGTTTTAGACTTTTAGATCCTAAGTTCCTCCCATGCTAGTTTGTCAATTATTATTACCATATTTGTGTTGGTTTCCTGCTTTAGATTTCATTAGAAAAGGAATCTTCCTCTGGAAGGTGCAAATTAAAAACGAGATCTGAATCAACAATTCTTATGCTTTAATCCATGATAGGTTATTATGAGAATGAAGGCATTTCAAGTATTTAAACATTTCATATTGCACAATGAGTAATCATGTCATTTACATTGTGTATTATTTTAAATCACTGACTATGGGTAATGGAGCAGAATACTTTACTTTTTGCCTAATGCTTGATGCAGTGAGTGCAATTCCATGGCCATGATTACATAGCATTTGAGTTTTGAGCTTATGACCCTGGGAAAGGTCTCTCCACCCTAAATCTAGGACGTTTAAGTTAGATACCATCAAATGGTATCAAAGAAGACTATCCGCGCACCAACCTTGTGGGGAGTGAGTTGATGCAATGACCCATAATTAGGAACCCTTGGAACCCAAGCCTAAATTATTACCTGATATGTGATTTGGAAATTCTTATTTACCTTCAAACTGTTCTAAGTATCAGTAGATACAGTCAAAAAGTGGACCAACCACTATGCTTAATTGATAGGTGTATCTTGCAAAAGAATTTGAACAGTTTAACAATAGGAAACACAATGTTTGAAAGAAAATGCTTAGGAAATCCTGATCTCTCATTTTTCAGGGTGCAATGTGTGACACCCAAAAATACGGTAAGTACCTACCCCGCATGAAAGATTGGTGAAATGTCCCCACCAAGAATACGACAAGTATCAAGGGGTTTGGGAGATAGGTGAGGGTGTGTAAACTTTAGTCCCACATCACCTAGGGAGAGATTACTAGGCTAATTAATAACCTTTAACCTCCTTAACTTAGCACAACCCATTTTAAAACCTTGAGGTACATGGGTCAAAGAGGATAATATTGTATAAGGTTAATGAGGCTGAGGTGTTACAAATGATAAATTTAAAATGAAACTTGAGATAGCAAATTATGATACCTGTTTAAAACGGATGGTTCAAACAAATGGAGATTTGGGCTTTACTTTGGGTTTTAATAATAAAAGTCCCATAAGCTTTGGTTTTAGGCTTCAAGCATAGTTTTATCCTTTTATATGCTTGGGTTCTAAGATTTGAAGAAGATTTGGGCATTATTTTCGTTGATGTCGCTCATAGGAATGCTTCTTATATTGCTTTGGACTTTATTTGGTTTGATTCCTGGTTTGTAGCTTAAGTTTGTATTATATCAATTAATAAAACTTTCCTCATATGTATGAAAATATTAGTCCATCGGTTCATCTTTGAAGGGTATTTGTGAATCAAAGGGAAATGAATTATTTCATTTCTTTGGTTGCAACAGAAAAAATTCCCTTTGATAGGGCTTCTTGCAGCGCTAAATATTTGCCACATATATAACGTACAGTTAATTGGGTATTGAATAGAACCCAAGATCCTTTGCCAGATATCAAATTTCAATCCATCAAATAGAGCTTTTCTAGTGATAAAAATATGCACAATTGTGGTCGAACAATAGTAGGCATGCATATGTCATTTATCAATACAGAATAGGGCATTTGATTGAATTAGACCATGAAATTAACATGTGGCCAAACTCATACCAACATGATACATAGGCAGTGGGCAGCACAAGATTCCTTTCCTTGATTAGCTGGTAGCAAGAAAAACTATTACCATAAGATACAACTTGTGGCACAAAGATGTTGGGGAGATATCAAATAGCTCACCTAGGGTTTCCTAGCAATTGCTCTTAACTGCAATAGAATTTGCCTGAGTTTGTCAAAAGCTGAAAGAGTGCACCATTTATGATAGCAAATGTTTTGAAAATTGGTTGTTTGGATAGTTTATGATTGACATATCTATCACATAGTAGATCAGATGAGGCCAAAATTTGTAACTGAGATCAACATGCAAATCATTACGTCCCTCGATACATGTTAATAGTTTTACGTGGAAATAGAGTTCGCCTAACGTTTAGATAAAGCTTTGAAAATCCAGAGACTATGAGTGAATTAACAAACATGGATTGCTAAAAAAATAAGAATGCATAGACATATATGGGAGTATATTTAATTGAATTAAATTTAAAATTAGACACATGGCTACCTAATCCATAAAGTTTACAACTAATGGGTTGTGTTCATTTCTCAAACCCAAGCTAGCTAGGAAAAGTATATCAGTGTATCGGTTAGGCACATTTGTCGGAATAATCTAACACCACTATTCTCATCTCCATTCTCCAGTATTAGCCAGTGTTGGATTAGATTAGCAGATAGGGATGGGAAAAGGCACTGTCTTATCTGATCTACAATTCCAACTTCAAAATCCTTAATTAGACCTCACATCTAACCTACGCATACCAAATCCTAGGTATTAGTAGTGCTTTTAAACTTGGCCAAGAGCTTTCCAAGGCCCTACCATATAAATAATATATAACCTAAGTGAGTACTAGACCAGAAGCATTCTTACTTTGGTTGGAGTGAGCTCTTCTGTATCTGTCAATAGTAGCCTCTGCAAGTAATCACAGTACCCCAGTCTATTTTCTCAATCATAAACTCTTTCGATGTACTTCTCAAGAGTCGAACATTTGATCTATGTACTCGAATACCCTAATTATACCTTCTTTATCTTAATAAACTACACATTGGAAATTTTAAAGACTAGGTGAGGAATTTCTTAGCATATACAAAGTTTAGTTCCCCCCAGAATAGGGGGATCATGAAGTTGCTTTATTTGGCATATTTGTTCACCAGTTCACTGAAGTGGAAACATAAAATGATATTGAACTCCAGGTTTTTTGCCCCTAATTTCAGCATTGACTAGTTTCTGTTATTGGCTCACACTGATCCATACCATCTTTTGCAATTAATGAATTCACCCACCAACTTCCTCCTGCCCTACTCCAGAACTACTAAACCATTTTTATCTGGATTGCTCTTCAAGTTTTTAATTGCAGAACTGGTACCAGTTCTGACTCATCCCAATTTATAATTAGATTGATCAATGGTTTAAATATAAATTTAGGGTTGTATAAAATAGAGGTCAGATTTTCTGTTCCAAAACGATTATTGGCAGACCAAAAGATGCCCAGGTGCTTTTCAGGTCATGGTGTTTCCTTTTGTTGCAAATTCAAGTTCTATGGAACTATGCCATACATGCAAAATGAGTCACCTTTGCTGGCTTTATTTTCTAAAGAAAGTCAGGAATACCATGGGCTATAGTGCTATAGCTACAGGTTTTCGAAAGCACTAGTATAGTACATGGTAAGCCACGTAGCTGAATGAGAAGTGAATGCACGTGTGGTACTTTCATATTGGGGCTGAATCTCTTGTCATCATGTCTACTAACACCACTAGTTTCTGCTTCTTCAAAGAGCTTAATTAATCCATTAGCAAATCAATATCTCTGTACATTACAAGGTCATTGTTGATATATATGTATGGGGAAAATATTTTCGTAACCAAAGTTAGTTTAAAAGAAGTAGTAACCTTATTTTTTGTTCTTATAAAAAAAATAAAAATTAATAAATAACTTTATTTTTAATATTTTTAATATATCACTTCTTTTAATGAGGATAAAATTCTATCATTTTATATGTGTACTCGAAAAGTGTGCTAATTAATGAGAGCTCAATATTTGTATAAATAGCAAGTGATTATTCTCTACAGTGAATGCAGCGGTGTGGTGAGCATTGGATAGCTGAGAGTATCTAGACACGCGCCTCAAGGTCCTCTCGGCCATCCGATGCTCACTGCATCACTACACTTACTACAGAGGATGTTTTTGCGGAGCTTGTGGAGGTGACATGGAGATCGTGGAGGAGAGAGGAGTGACAGGGAAAGCTAGCTCCCTAGTGTTTGTAGGGAGATGGGCAAAGGGTGTGGGGCAAGGACAACAGAGAAAGAAGATGGAGGCTAGGGGGGTTGGGTTCGAATGGGGCTTGGGAGAGGCACAAGGCGAGGAAGAGGGTGGCAGGGAAGGGGTAGAGGCAGAGATGGGTGGTGGTGTGGTGGGAGAAAGGTGGCTATGGAGTTCTAGGGGTTCGAGCAAGGCTAGGAAGGGTGTAGGGCAGGGAAGAGGTGGTGGGTGGGATAGGGATGGGGAGATGATTGGGCGTTGCAGTGGGGGGTTGCGGCAAGTTTTTTGTTATAGTAAATACACTTTGCAGCAGTCTACTTACCACTATTGACTAATTTATCTTTAGCGGTGATAAATCTCTATTAATTACAGCTAAAAAAATGTAAAATATTTAGTGGTGGTAAAATTACCAACATTAAATCTAACAACACATGTGATAACTAATCCTTCAAGAATTCATATATAGTTTTAATACAATTCGCAATGGATTTCTATCGGGGAGAAAAACTACCATTAACAAAAACTTTTCTTGTAGTGACACCTCCACAAGTATCAATAAGGAAAGCTCTATCATTTTCATAAACTACATATGTAAAATGGAAAAAAATCTGTCCTTATTAAAAAAAAATATGGTTTATATAAAAATGTAAAAAAAATTAAATTACAAATTATTTGACACTTAAAAGAGGTTGTCAACTGTGAATGAAAAAATTCAAATAGAAACTGTAACTTCTTCAGGTGCTAAGTAAGAAGATAGCTAACTTACCAATAAAAGACTTTAGTATTTTTTTTTGGGCTAATGATGGGTTTTCAGTCCAAACGCCTGACTAATCTCATGGGTCTATACTAACCCCACAATTGCATAGATCGGATCATATCAGGATTGAATGAGAATCATCCAACTTTCACCGAAAGCAATGATGAACAAAAACTAAAGTTCTTCATATACAGTTCCACTTCGATTTGCTCCTCTAGTACAATGCAATGAGAATATATATCCAGCTTAATTCCTTAATCAATTCAAGTCTAAAGCCACTAAACACTTGCTTTAATAAGTTGTTAATTATATGTTTATTAGTGTCATTCAGCGCATAATGCACAATCCCAACTTATAATATCGAAAATCCCATAATTATTTTGTTGGAGATTTCATTAGTGGCTAATTGTACTTAACTCGCCATTTATTGGATGATCAATATTAGAATCCCATTATAAAACAGACAGCTTCATGGATAGAATATTGAAGAACCCAGAAGCACAAGTACAGCATCCGGTCGATCTGCACGATTCTCGGTCAATGATTCAATTTGGAGTCATGATAGTACTATGAACTACTATCAAAACTACCTCAAGTACAATCATATTTCATCAAAGTGGGAAAGGACATATTAAAGAAAAAAACAAGTACAACACACTTGTATCTCTAATAGGTGTCGACTACACGGGTCTTTATCTTCCGAACAACCCTATCCGCTGTCATACTTGAGTCAAAATATTACTTCTGATGAAGTCCTTGAGAAGCTGCAGAATAAGCACAGTCCATGGGTTGGAACCCAACTCTCTCATTTTCTAAGTCATAGACGACTTCCACATTTTGCTGCTGAAAGTTCCCAAAGACTCCAGATGGCCCATAGTCACCATCATCCATGCTTTGGAACAAGAAGCATTTCACCACAGTTGAGTTACTTGGAGGACCCATTGCATAGAAGTAGTTTTCCTTGGGCAACACTAGGGTTACATTGTTCAAGAAATGGAAAGAAATTGAAGGAAGAAGATCATCTAAAGCTGTTTTGTTGCTTAAGTAAGGAACTTTGTAACAGAGATTGAACCCGGTTCTTGTCTCTATATCGGTTGATCGAGGGAGAGTTATAACTGATTGGAGTACTGAGATGAGTTGTGTATAGAAGGGTTCCGGCAAGTGAGTGTAAGTGGTGCCTGAATCAATCAACAAGCCGCCATTACCTTCGGAATCGAAAACCCGTAAGCTTGAGGGGACTTCAATGGTGCTCATATTGCCTACAGTGATTGCTTCTAGGCCAATATAGTAATAGTTAGGATACATAGGACTTCTCAACATCGGTGTAAATTCGAAATTGTCTTGGGAAGAGATTGCAATTTCTCCTATGACCAATGGGCTAGAAATGTTAGGGTTGTTTGCAAACTTGAATGCCAAGAAGCAATGAGAGAAACCCTTTTGAAGTAACCCAAGTTGTGAGGGGAGAGAGAGTGTACCCCTACCAAACCCTGCAATTCCAATGGGTTCTCTATAGGTCACTCCTACACATCCAAAAATAAAATTTGGAATATCCCTAAAAACATTAGAACTACTCCCATGCACCCTGAGGGTATCCCTAGTCAGGGACCCAATGACAATCCCACCTGCACCATAGGTGTAAGAAAATGAAGGACAAGGTCTACGGCAGGAACCACCGAGAAGGGTACTCAACGAGCAACCGGCAATAGTACATGGATCATAAGAGTTATCGGAACTGTGGACTTCGACACAGAAGGTGCTAGTACATAGGTCTCTAAGGGCTGAAGAGGACTGAAAAGGAGAGAATGTGGCCATTGCCCTATAGTTTCTATAGTCATCACAGTCCATACAATCAAAAGTGAGGTTACCACAAGGAACCCAAGTAAGGTCACTTCCAGTGTCCAAGTACACTTGGATAACTTGTGGGGGTGTCCCCAAATTTAGAGATATCAGATACCCATCTCTCACTTCTCTCAATGGCTCTTGCATGTCTAGCATTTCTAATGGTTTCAATGCTGAGCCACCTGATGCAGCAGGCAAGGGAAGGGAGGCTCTAGAGTGAGTCAGACCCAACACTAGTGAATGGGGGCTTTTGGGTTTTGCATGGGACTGACTGATCAATGTGGTGATGAATAGGAGAATAATAAGAAAGGTGGTGAAGGTGGCTATGAATGGTGTTGGCCTTGCCATTGCTTGATTAAGTTTAAGATGGTAATTAAAAGGGACTGATTAAGCTTCTATTTATAATGAGAATTTGGGTCATTAGGGTTTCCTGTGGCCTTGACATTGCATGGAAGAGAAAGGGACACGACAGCATTTTGGAAGCGCCGACCCATGAAACAGAGAGGTACCTGTAACTGTAAGAGTGTAAGGCTCCTTAATTTGATATAAAAATGAAGGGAGAGGTTGTTAAAGTCTTATAGACCTGCGCGTGCTTTGTTTTCTATTTTTTTTATACTTTTTTCCCCAAATTATAACAGGTGGCGGCCAAGAGGTTTGCATGTTTCAAGGAATGATCCACAAATAGATTGCACGTTAAAAAAAATTATACTTTAGTGTTATAGAGAAGTAGGTCTCAAATTATTGGTTAGTGCTACATATAAGTAGGTGGTTTTCAGTGTTGTCTCACTGAAGTTTGTGTTTGTATTTCAGCCATGAATATTCATATATATACTTACTATATCCAATTTATAATAATAATAATAATAATAATAATAATAATAATAATAATAATAATAATAATAATAATAATAATAATGAGCATTTTAAACAAGACTTATTAGACTCGATGTTCCTTTGGTAATCCAGGTCAAGCTGGTGCTGGTGGTATCTTCCAGGATCATGAGGGTAAAGCATTATGTTGTTTACTTCACAGTTCAGTACTATGCTTGTTCTCTAATGACCAAAAGAAAGAACTTAAAATTAGATTTTAACAGAGTTATTTACATAAAAAAAAAAGGGGTCATTTTTGTATTCAAAATAATTTCATTCCTTGATCATTCTTTTAACAATGGCTCTTTCTAACCCTTTATACGTCATCCATATTGTGGAACATAATCCTTTATTACAGAGAAGCGAATCCAATAGTAGACTCTTTGACAAAAATAGTAGGTACACTATATTCATCTTTCTTGCAAAGTGATCTTCCATCGAATGTTAGAGATGAAGCCTCCTAGGGTGCTATTAGTGACCAAGATTTGAGTCTTCCTTTTTTTTTTTTTTTTTTGAGAATTGAAATTCTACTGATGGCAATGCCAAAGGCAGTTTCAATTCTTTTGTAGATATTATTCTGCCTAGGTATGCCTAGATATTAATTTTGTACTTTCATTTTAGTTTTAAATATGTTATTCATCGATCTTTAGTAAAATAAAAAGGTATTGCAACAAAAAATTATATTTTGAGATTAAAAAAAAAATCGTCCTATGAGAGAGAGAGAGAGAGAGAGAGAGAGAGAGAGAGAGAGAGAGAGAGAGAGAGAGGTCTCTTTTTTTTGGGGGGGGGCGGTTGGGGGAGTTAAGATAAGGGTCATAATTGATAATGAAAAAAATTTGATGCACTATACAATGATACGAGCATCATAATTGTGGCTTACCTTATGATCCACATAGAATGATAACTCTATCAACCATGTTTGATTTCATGTGTCACCACAAGGAAAGTGATTTTTGATGACGGGCATGGTGACAGACAATTATAACTCTGTCGCCAAATATTATATACAAGTGACAGATATTTTATAACTGTCACCATAAATACATTTTTTGTGACGGAAGATATATCCATCGTAGTAAATTATCTATGGTGATGATATTATATATAACCGTCGCTCAAAAGAATTTAATATGACTAAGAAAATTAGCTGTCACCTGAGATTTATTTTAGATGACAATAAGAAAAATCCCGTTAGAAAAAATGATTGAAAATTGGTTTTAATATATATTTTATTTTTTGGAGTTAATGCTTTGTTCATTCCCGGTCTTTTGAGTCCCTACTTATAGTATATACAAAAGAAAAAATCCTACAGATTTTCGCAACGGGAGCAAAGTTGTCTGTCACCATGTATATTAGGAATGACAATTCATTATTTGTCCTTCATTTTTGAGTTGAATGAAAGAAAAGAATGCTTAAATCCCATGGATATGTGTATTTGGTACAATTTTATAAAATGAAGAATGTATCGACATAACAGGTAAACAATAAATATTTAAATATATGTATAAAATATATATATAATTATTTTTTATGATGAAAAAATACAAACTGTCGCCAAATAAGAGCAAATCCGACAACTAAAAGTGTAATTGTCGCTTAAAATAAACCAATTGCGACGGATATTAAAACAAAGGTGACGGCAATGATAATAACTGTCGTGGAAAATAAAATATTGGTGACGGCTAAAGTAGTACCCGTCGTCAGTATATTTTAACCGACATCACCATCTTTACCGTCGCCTAATTTTGATGACGCCGTTATAGGTTTCCATCGCTTTTTTTTTTAGCAACGGATGTATAATTTTTGGCGATAGTAAAATACTGTCACCGAAAATCACTTTTCTTGTAGTGGTCCTTGAGAGGGAAGTGAGGTTTTGGGACTTTAATGTGGCTAATAATGTTAATTTAGTCATTTCTCTAAGAAAGAAGTAATAAGAATGTGTGTATGCTTTGGGTGGCACTATAGATGAAGTTACTGGATAATTTTTTCAATAAATGATGATGTAATTTTGGAGGTGGATTAATGAAGTTCTTGATCTCTAATATATGTTTTAGGTAATTTTCAGTTCAGATCACCTACTAATACTGATCAGGAGGTGAAATGTGTCTCGTTTGCTGCCATTAAAATGGGATGGACGGATTTTTGTAGTATAAAAATTAGAAACACACGTCACCACAATTACTCCTTTGCAACTCATAGCTTAGAGAAAGTAAATTTCTGTATGCCTATTTTCTTGTTCTAGTTTTTAAACAGTTGGCATTATCCATGACATAATAGGTTGGGTGGACCCAAATTTTCGTGGTAGAAAGATCTCATTTTCCCTATTATAATGATTGTTGGGGTACGATATTTTGGTTACACTTTAATCCAGGGAGTACTAATGCATGCCCCTAAAAAATGGAGGTCTAAAGGTATAGAGGTGCAACCTCCAGCTCGAATTTTTATTTATGACTCGTTTATTGAAGGCAAATTTGTACTTTCTGATATTAAGGTTTTTTGCAATATATTTGAAGCGATGGTCTCTTTTTTTGTAAGCAATTTGAGAGAGGTTTGAGAACAAGCACTGTAATCCTATTCTCCATTGATAGTGTATGTAGCAGAAATCTCATCACACTGAGAATGTAGGCAATCTTACCAAACTTGGTAAATTTGTATGCATTGTTTATTCTTGTTTTCATTCTTGTCTGCATTATTTCAGGGTTATGTTTCTACAAAGATCTGCTCCAATGCCAACCATCTACCTCCCACCCATCTGACAGCTAGAAGGATCTTGTGGCATACGTCCAAGTGTAGGGATGCATGTCAAAATCATCCCAATTATTGGATAAGTGGGAAGTAGATGATTGGATGTCCAAGTTGTTGGAGAGGAGCTGAATCTTTTTCCCTACTTATGTGTGTTGCGAGGGAGGCACCGTTCTATTGTATGACACAAAAGGAATGGAACTCCAACAAGTGCTTCACATGATTGGGGGTGAAGGGGAAACTAGCTATGCTAATAACTCCAATTTTCTGCAAAATTATCCTTTGCAATGAGTGCGGCCATGCGGTAAGCATCAAATGGCAGAGATGACCTCGAGACACATGCCCGAATGGTCGAGGCCATCCGATGCTCACCACACAGCTGCACTCACTGTAAATGATAATCACTCCCAATTTTCATCTTTTTCTCTCTCTCTCTCTCTCTCTCTCTGTCTCTCTCTCTCTCTCTAACCTTTAATTTTGTTTTGCTTAGTTTTATTCCAAATAAACTGATCTTGTCTTTTTTTTTTCCTTCATTTTCTTTTTGGGCCCAGAAATTAGTTATATTGAATGCAAAGCCGGTAGTAACTGAGCATAGTGGACTTCCGTTGCACCACCTTACCTGAATGTTTTAAGGATAGCAGATTTAGGCTACTCTTCAAGTCCTAACACTTTAGTAGTTATTTCGGAGTTTATAGATGCTATAGATGAAACATGTCACCGACTGAATCGCCCTTCACCGGAATTCTTGGTGTTCCTCAATGATCTTCCTGCAACTGACATCAACAATCTTTGCCAGCGTTCTATGAGCAACTCACCAAGAAGAAGGGCGATGAGTTCGGACCTTGTTTCATCATGGGTGTGCCTGGTTCTCTCAATGGGTGGCTCTTTCCATCCTTGACTTTGTTCATCCCTCTTATTGCCTCCGTTGGCTCTCTCAAGTAAACATCTTCACCTATTATGGATAAAATTTTCCTTCATGTTGACTGATCATGTCCAATCTCAACCCAACACATGTGTTGAGATTGTATTGAGCCTCTTTGTTTTTTTCTTGACCACTAGATGATGAGTATCATCACAATCCCAACACACATGATGGGCTGGGATTGGACCACATTTTCTGGTGCCCAGTTTTATGCAGACCCTGGCCCCCACTCTAAGCAGCCAGAACCAGGAGCATCATTAGATGTGGCCCACAAGAACGATTAAGACATTAATGGGCTAAGTTGGCATTGCCACATGGTCCTGGGCCTGACGGGCTTTTAATCCCTTAAGCACAACCTGAAATTGTCCAAACCTTTAGGCTCCATTTGCTTGCAAGGGAGATTTAAAGGGAAGTGAAATTTTTATACTTAAAAAAGAAATGTTTATAATCAGTACCTCATGTGATTCAATGTGATTATATAAATTGCTTGATTTTTTTAATCATATTTGGTAATGATACATTTTACATGTAATTTTTATTTTACATATCATAGCAAAGGGTTTTGGATGTAATGTAAAGTGAAATTTTATAACAAAATATGAAATGATTTGAAGTGATAATATAGTCACATGGGATAATGATTACATAGATTTCTTTTTTAAGTATGAAAATTTCACTTCCCTTCTCAATAATTCCCCTTGCAACCAAACATAGCCTTAACGAACATTAGGATAACCTAGTGGTGGTAGCTTCGGCTTGTGGAGCCAGCACCTAGGGGAGGAGATCGTGGGATTGAACCCTGTCATACACATTGTGTGAGTGTGTGTGTGTATGTGTGTGTTTTCTTATTTATTCTGTACCCACCCGTAGTTTGCCCAGATGGTTAGGGCGAACTGGGGATTGTGTGAATTAAGTGCACGATCTCAGGTTTTATTCCCCATCTGTGCATCTGCGATTTAAGTGGAGATCATGGCGATACGTTGCTGTGCTAATCTCCCCAAGGATTAGTCGAGGTGAACGTAAGCTGACCCGGACACCTTTGCTTAACAAAAAAAAAAAAGACAGCCTTAAGTTCCTTTTGTGGACAAGCTCATTTCCGTGATCAATAGACTTTTTATTTCAAGATAAGTGATTTATAATATCCTGGACAATCAACCTAGGAAAACATTTTTTTGCAGCTCAAATTTTTGCCACGTGGTAAATTGAATAGGGCCGCAACAGGGCCCAGGCCGGTTCACTATCCATATAATCGGTTGGGCTCGGGCTGGGAAAATGGTTTATGTCAGTTGGTAAATTGAATAGGGCCGTGACATAGCATCATTAGTCCTACTTAAGTAATCAATCCTCATATGCAAGGCATGGTCCCATTAATAAATGATTGGTTGGGTAGCGGTCTTTAATCGAGCTACCAATAATCAGTTTATACGGATCTTAATCAGGCTTTAAATGGGCTACAACCACATTTATTTTTAAACAATCTCTAGTTGGTCTCTAAATGGCTATAATTAGGCTTTACACAATCTTTAAATGTATTGAACTTGATAAACAGGCTTTAAACAAACTCTAACGGACTATAAACGAACCTTAAACATGTTAAGCCGAGCGAAACTATTAATTGGTCGGTCTTACTGAGGCACAGATCTAGTGCCACCCTTCACCTTAAACATTTATTAGTCACACCAGGCTGGGTCAGGCTTGTTGGTTCTTGCCTGTAATTTTGATTTGTGGTTATCCATTTACGTCCCTGATTGCACTCTTGAAAATGTTTATCAGAAAAAGGAAAAAAAAAAAAAAAAAAATTACACTCCCCTCTCTTGAACTATGGCTTAATTATCAAGTTCCCCCCACATATTTTCGTATATGCCAACACCCTCCCCTCTAGTTTGAAGATGCTTTCAATCGTACCCCTTCCGTTAGATAGCCCTGTTAAGTGATGACATCATCATTCAAACATATATTTTTCTGCCGAAATTACCCCCCCTATATGAATTAAGCCTTAAACCCTAGAAAGGCTAAACAGAAGATCTCTTCATCACGATTTGGATTTGCCCCTTGTTCATCGTTGCGCTCCACAGTCAATTGCTGAAATTCGGCAACGAATGAGTCACACAGGGAGAAGGAGGTGGGGAACTAAACATTGAGGTACCGAGCTTAGGGTTTATGATCAATTTAATGATAGATGATACACAAAACTGGCACAAGGATTGGGGAGCCGTATAGTAGAAATTGCCACCAATGCTATATCCAATTTCGATGGGAAGGTGAGTGAAAACCAAAGAAAGAGTTTGGTGGGGTGAACCGCCAGTCGAACAAAACAAAACAGAAAAAAAAAAAAATTGGGTAAAAAAGCTAGCACAAATTACCACAAGCAACAGTTGCTCATTCTGTTATATCATTTCTAAGAATCAAATTATTAAGGAAATGAAGAAATTGAAACTACGCACACATTCTGCAACTAAGCAGGATCAAGTATACAACTCAGAATCAAGACGACGACCATCATCATCAATTTCACTAACCCTAAGATATTCTAAGCTTGGCAATACATCCTTTAGTAGCGACTTCACTAGCGACACTGCCAGAGCCCTAGATTCCGGCCATGTAACACACATGGTCCCTTTGATCTTCCTCATCTGGCATCGACCCAAAAGAGCCATCTATCAGGTTCTCCCTCTCTCTTTTTTTTTTTTTTTTCTGTGAAATTAGATTTATTAAAAGCTAGGGAAAGAAGTGTGCCCACACAATCAGCAACATACAACAAATGAACATAAGAGGGAAGGGACGTAAAAAGGTGGAGGGGAGATTAGGAAACAGCAGCACTCGAAGCCAAAGAATCAGCGACAACATTTCCTTCGCACAACGTGTGGAAGAAGTGAAGAGAAACAAAACGCTGAGCAAGCAGCAAGCAGTCGGCGATGATGTGAGATATATGCCAAGGGCAAGAGGAAGAAACACCTTTCAAGAGATTGATGATTAGAAGATTGTCACCTTCCACTGTGACGGACCGAAAGCCTCGTGAAATAGCCTAAGAAAGAGCAAAACGCACAGCAATAGCTTCAGCCACCAAAGCGTACGTTCTACCAATGCCCATAGAAAAACCACCGATAACCGTTGAGTTGGAATCACGACAGATACCACCAAAGGCAGCCGGACCCGGATTGCCTCTACTAGCACTGTCAACATTAATCTTGAATCAACCTTCTAAAGGGGGAATCCATGCGACCCACAGAGCAATGGAAGGGGAGGATGAGTTCTTGTCTGGAAAGAATTCCCTAGCCGCATGAATAGCTTTAAGAACCACATACTGATGATTAAAAGGTTGATGGCGAAAGACCAGGTCCCACTAGGAGATCCAAATATGCCAAATCACATAACAAAAGAGTGTCGATTGCAAGATGGACTCTTGAGAAGTGGCGGTAGAAAGACAATACTTTTGTAGCAGCAAATGCAAGGAGTGAGGAGAATTGAAACCGAGGAGAGCATGAACATGAGACTAGACCATAGATGTAATGGAACATTCTAATAGTAGATGGGAAGCCATTTGTTGAGCACCGTGGCATAGTTGACAAATGGGAGGTATGTGGAATCTGTGATTAAGTAGAAGATCAGGAAGAGGAAGCCTAATGTGACAGGTTTTCCTTATGAACATTTGAACTTTAGGAGCAGTAGGAAGCTTCCAAATGCAATTCCAGTTAATCGGCGCAGTAGAGCATTGATTGTCACCCAACCTGGCCAAACGATAAGCAGATGCAACCGTGAAAACTCCAGTAGAGGTGGAAGACCATACCAATTTATCTTCTGAAGGAAAAATGGGAAGATGAATTGCCAAGATGGATAAGGCAATCTCTGGAGACCACCGATAAGTGATCATATCTCAACGCCAAGTCAGAGTATGTGGATCGATAAGATGAGCCACTAGGGACAGGGCATCCCTTGGAAGAGGGAGCGGAGCCGCAAGAGGAGAATGTCTAGGGATCCAGTTATCCAGCCATGGGTGAACAGCACACCCATTCCCAATAGCGAAGAAAAGGCCTTTGAACAGAAGGTCCCTAGTCGCGCAAATCGACTTCCACCCCAGGATGAAGAGGACAGACATTTCGCTTGTAGAAAGGATGAGTTAGGAAAATACTTATATTTCATCAATCTGCACCAAAGGGATCTTGGAGGTTGCATTAACTCCCATCCTTTTTTCGTGAGCATCGCAAGATTGAAGTCTGCAGTCCTCTTTATATTTAATCATCCCTGGAGCAAATAGTGGACCAATTAATCGTGGGGACATGACGTGAAAGACCATTGGACCAGAAAAACTCTCGACAGGAGAAATCCAAAGCTTTGTGAACTGAAGAAGGAAGTTGGAAGCAGGACATGGTGTACGGCGGCATTGCAGATAAATAAGCTCGAATGATAGTGACCTTCCCCGCCGGGGAGAGAAATTGAGATTTCCAATTCTGAAGTTTTGTCGAAACCCGCGAAAGAAGATCGGCACAATGAGTCTTGGAGAGTTTACCACAAATAAAAGGGAGACCCAAGTATTTGTCTAGAGCACTGGTTGGAATGATTTGAAAATATTCCCCAAGTCGCCTTTTTGTAGCAAAATTCACATTGGTGATAAATTGGGCTCGAGACTTGGCCAAGTTAATTTTTTGACCAGAGTAAGAATAATACTTTTCCAATGTGGCAGTAAGAGATCTTGCCTCAGCCATAGAAGATTGGCCAAAAATAATCAGATCATCATGCCATGTGTGTGACCCGTTCACAACCCCTGCAAAGTTGGATGCCATTGATTCGCTTGTGCTGTAGATCCAAAGCCAAATGAGTCAAGAGGACCTGAGCACATAATACAAACAGATACGAAGACATGGCATCGCCTTGTCTCAGACCACGAGACGGCTTAAAAGGATGAAGTGGAGAGCCGTTGACGAGCACACTAAGTTGTGTATTCTCGACACAGAACATAATACGTTGAACCCAATAAGAATTGAAGCCATAAGAAAGGACACGGTGGAGAAACGACCATTCCAGTCTGTCATAGGCCTTTAACATATCAAGCTTAAGCGAAAAAAAGACCACTTCTACCAGACCGCGTACCTTTAATCTTCCAAAGAAGTTCATTTCAAATGAGAACATTGTCCTGGATATGACGTCCTTTGACGAAACCATTTTGAGTGAATGAAGTGATACGGTCCAGCAATGGGCGCAGCCTATTTACCATGATCCGAGAAATGATTTTGTAAGTGAAGTTACAGAGGCTGATAGGGCGGTATTCTGAAACCGATGATGGGATCTCCACCTTTGGAATCAAATCAACGTGGGTGTGATTGAGGGGTAGAGAAAAAGTACTGGAGTGAAAAAAATCTAGAACCGTGGCACAAACTTCCTTACCAACAATGTCCCAACATTTTTGGAAAAAGATACCTGAAATCCATCTGGTCCAGGGGCTTTATGTGGCTGCATGGAAAACACAGTTGCTCTTATTTCAGCTTCCAGACAGGTTGGTTGAGAAGGAAATTATCCTCCCTGGTGACACGTCCTTGGATCGGAGATAGATAACCATCCAAATCATCTAGAACAGGAGATTGGGAAGTGTATAAGCCCTTGTAGAGTGTTTTGATTGCATTCCCAATATTGTCTTCAGAAGTTAAAGTCAGACCATCAACATTAAGGAAGCGAATCTTGTTTCTAGCACGTCGCTTAATAGTCGAGAGGTGAAAAAACTTGGTGTTTCTATCCCCATATTGCCGCCAATTTTCTCTTGATTTCTGCTGCCATAGGATCTCTTCCTGGTGAGCCAGTTTACAGAGGATAGCTGTTATGGACTTATACTGCAAGAACCAAGAATCATCCCTACTGTTGTGAGGAACCAATTCCAATTCAGTGAGATGTTTGGAATAAAACTCCATCTTGTGAAAAATGTTGCTCACATGATTCCTGTTCCAGATTTTAAGCTGCTTTTGTAAAAGTGAAAGCTTTGAACATAGTTGGTAAGAGGGTGACCCTTGAATTAGAGATGTATGCCATGTGTCTTGAATCAACCCATCATAAGATTGTTCCAACGTCCAAAGAGATTCAAACCTAAAAGGCCGTGGAGCATGGGATCGAGGTACGTCGGTTTGGAGAATGAGAGCCTTATGGTCAGATGAAGCAATAACCTCAGTGAGGACAGTTGCCGAGGGGAACAACTGAAACCAATCAGCTGTACAAAAAAACCGATCCAATTTTGCTTCAATTCGCCCATCTCCGAATTGATTATTGCACCATGCGAATTGTGAGCCAACCGGTATGATTTCTGAAACAGAGGCATTATTAAGTGTAAGATCAAACACCAAGAAACACGAATAATAAAGAGAAAATAGATCTGTACGACATAGAGATTTAATGAGGTTCACACACCAGGGTGGTGTGCTACGTCTTCGGGCGAAGAAGAAGATGATTCACTATGCAGAAGAGAAATTACACCCTAGCAGCGGTGAGGAAAAACTCGCCTTGAAACCCTAGCTTCGTGAAAACCCTAGAATAAAATGACTTTCTCAACAAGCAACAGTACATTATATATACTCCAAAAACGTGGGTCGCGGTCGATCCGATCGAACTAAAATATGTCGGATCTAGTCAATCTTAACATTCGGGTCTCAGAAAATTTCCCATTCGGATCGCCACCAAAATATGTCGGATCGGGTCAATCTTCAAAACGGGTCAAGAATTCGAGACAAACTTAACATTAAGAAATGAATTAAAGAGGCGGAGCTGCGCGGGAGTAAGAAGGCGCCCTCCAATTTTATCCTCAGGCCGACTGTATGAGTTCCAATCACCGGCCAAAAGCCAAGGGTGCTGATTAAAAACCGCAATGTTAAGCAAAGTAGAGAGTTGCATACATTTAGCATCCTCTAAACAGCTGATGTACACAAATGAAACATTCCATGTTTGATTCAGATCAGGAAGGGCAGCTTGTACATGGAGACACCAAGGACTTTGCCATTGCACTCCAAGACTGACTGAACTATGCCACAATAACAAGAGACCCCCAGCACGCCCAGTGGCTGGTACACAAACAAAATGATCAAACTAAAGAGACTTACAAAAGAAATGCATGTTAGGACTAGAATTCTTAGTTTCTGACAGAAAACACAAAGATGGTCGATGCTTATCTACCAAGTGACGAATTTCTCGTCTTGTCGAAGGTCGACCTATCCCTCGACAATTCAACAAAAGGACCTTCATGGATGCTCTTGTGGCTGAGAACGGCCAGCCACCGGAGCCTCAGAATCAACGTTCATAGTAGAGAGATGCATGTAAGCAAGAAATGGTGTAAAGAAATAGAGTAAGTTGAGATATCCTGTTTGTGATACTTTAGTGTTGTTATTGCTAAAGATACTCAAGTTGTTATAAGGAATAAAGGCAGATCTTAAATCATCACTGTGAACATTTACCCAGGAAAGGGAAAAAAAAAGCATGACTAAATGCAAAACAAAGTTATTTCCTGACTATAGTTTAGTTTATGAGACCAATTTGTAGCTAGCTACAAGTATTTAAGGGTGTGCATCCTTGGTCTGAGAAGCCCTCAGAGCAGGGGAAAGCAGAAGGGATGAACTTAGGGGTAGATATTGCTCATCTTTCCTCCCTATAAAATCACTATTTCAGGCTTCAACTTACTCATACCAAGTTCTCCAATGTGTGTTGCATGGAGGGAACTTCATGTGCTCTGTATAAACATCAAAACGGATGTTTGCTGTTATTGATGACTTTTCTAATTGAGTGGAGCCTATTGTTGAAAGATATAGTGGAGACTTATAGATTACAACTGCACCAAAATTGTAGTTCTATCCTTTAGCGAGAGCTGTATGGATTGTGAATCATTTACATTTTGTACATTCTTATCTTTTGGGGATTGGTTATTTTTTGTTGAGGGGTCTGGGTCTGCTCATTTATGCTTTGTATGCATGTAAATGAACAGTTGGTTCCCCAATATGCTCCAGATCAGAACTGTTCTGTAGCCTTTAATAGATACCTTTTCGTCTTAGGTTTGAATTGGTTCCTGATCCTTTCTGTCATCAGGTCCCATAGGCATCCCACATTGTATTGAATTCTTCTCTAAAACCTAATTCTATGGTATACATATAAAATAAGTGTAGCTGAGATGTGGATGTTGAAATGGATAAGTTGCAAGATAGAAAAGATAAAATCATAAATTGATGCATTTGAGGGAACTAATGATACAGAATAGTATTAAGAACAAAAGGTCAACAGATGGTTCAGCGATGTGTAGTCCTCCAACTGTGCCGGTGAGGACTGATAAGATGCAAGTTGAAGTTGTAGAAGGCAAGTTGGATTTTGAAAAAGACATGGTTTGAAGCAAGGAATTAACTTTTTATGTGGTATAAGTTCCTAACTAAGGTGGAATAGTGGAGCAGGATTCATTTTTTTTTACCACATTTAGTTGGTAGAAAGCTTTGTTGACTATGTATTCCTTTAAAGTCATTTTGAAGGGCCTTGATTCCTTTCCTGGTTTCAGTTGCATTCTTTTTTCTCTTCTTTTTAGTGAAATAAATGCAACACTATGTAATCCTGATGAGCTTCATCTTTTGTAGGCATGCACTGAATGTTCAAATATTCCTTAAGATGTATAGATCAGATTATGCAGAGAAACAGCTAAAGATTATGCAACAAATAGATGAGGACCACACGCTAACCCAACTTGCAAATGCATGGCTAAATTTGGCAGTGGTAAATGATAGTTCTAGTGTTAGTATATTTGAAGTGAGATAACCTTTCCTGTTTATGATCTTTGCATGTTGTTTTGTGATGTCAGGGTGGTCCTAAGATACAAGAAGCATACCTGATCTTTCAAGATTTCTCTGAGAAGTTTCCAATGACCACATTGGTCCTCAATGGCAAGGCAGTCTGTTGCATGCATATGGGACACTTTGATGAAGCCGAAACCCTGTTGCTAGAAGCTCTAAACAAGGTTATTGTTTCTTAATAAGTTTGTTTCAGTGTTGATTTTTCGGAGCATTTATGTGGAGTTGCAGCAGTGACGAATTCGCCTTTTTAACGTGGAAAATTAATAATTGATTAGATATTATTGGTGGACTCAAATTTAGATACTCATATTAAATATCTATCGGATATCGTATTGAATTTGGATGGCAGATTCTCTAATAAGATATTAATTAGGATAAAGGTGTCTCTGATCCAAATTTTCTCAATTTACATCCTTAATTCTGGTGCTAAATCGTTTTTATGTTGGAAGTCTATGAAACTTATGTTGCTGTTAAGGGGCAGATTGGGCCCTTTGGGTGTGACTAATTGCAATAATGTATTTCTGCAGTCAATTGAAACTCTCACATCCTGATCACATGCTTGTCAAACGGATGGTGTCTGCTGAAGAGAGCTTCGACAGAGCTGTTCAAACAATTTCTTGAAGTTGTTGTGGGTCAATTGATATGCTGCTGATAGTTGCATAATCCAAAGATTATTCGATAATTTGAGTAGAGCTGTTTTGTTTTCCCCTTTTGCATTACTGTTTCTTTACCTACTGATGTTCATACTGTTGGAGTAGTAGAGTAGTGCCCTGTCGTCTTTTGTCTCTGTTTTCTTCAATGGAAGTTTATTTAATCGGCAACTGTATTAGGGCTTGCAAACTTATGTGAGCAATATATGGATTGAATAGAGAAGGATGATTTAAAGGATGTCAAATTTCATTTGTTGAAGTGGAATGATGTTTACCTTGATCTTCATTTTGTAGGAGACAATATTTTCAGAAATTGCACCTTTTTTTTTTTTTTTGTAATTTTTAGGGCAAAAAAAAAAAAAAATCAATCATGCTATAACAAACAAAGACGAGGGCTTCATTGATCTAAGGCAATTAGCAGAGATAAGCAAATTAAAAATGCTATCACAATGATCCTAAATATATCATAAAAATCTCATTCTTGTGAAGGCCTAGTTCTGATAGGTGATCTTGTCCACCAGTGCCATCTCTAACAGCATTGCCATCTTATACACCTGTTTCTGGTTTGATGAGTTGATAGTTCTTCATACGTTAGAGAATCCAAACCTGGATTTTTACAATGACCTATAAAATGTCTGATTATGCAGTTGCATTAATCTCTTTTCTAGCTATGTTACTTGAGTACATCAGATTAGGAGGGAAACATTTTTCCAACGCATCTAAACCCCAACAGTGATGTCACTTCGTCTGATGTAATTAGATGTATTGCACACTTTGGCCTGGAAAAACCTGGGCAATTAAAAATCCCTTATCATCTTTTTACAGATCAAGAGTTTGGGACCATCCATTTTTAAATCTCTGCTTTTGAAAATTCTATGAAGCTAATTTCGACCCTGATGATCATATCCTTATGATTCATTCAGCAGTTGTCAACCCTTTAACCTGCAGTATAGGTCTCCATTGGTAATAAGATGGAGAAACACAAAGGTTCGTTTCTTACGAAGGGGATTTTGACAAATTTACCGTCTTAGAAGAGAAATGGAGTAGTGAATAAAAACGACATTAGTGAGGGTAATTTTGGATAATAATATATATATATATATATATATGGGGGGCACTACAAGTGGTAGGTGGGGCCCAAAACTCCTCTCACCAATAGTAGTGAGGAGTCGCCTGAAGTATAAGAGGATGGTTTAAATGACTAGAGATTCCAAAAGATTGGCTATTACAATTTCAACAATCGTCAAAGCAAATCGAGCTCTTGGGTATCCTCGCCTACCTATCCCAAACGAAAATATTTCAAAATCGATTGGGACATCATTCAAGAACCTCTCTGGTTTGAACTTCTCGGGTTCATTGGAAAAACAAACCCTTGAATATTGAAGATATTGTCTGTCAATTTACGCAGGATCAATAACGGGAGTGGAGGATGCAGTCTTAGTATCTCTTGAATCACTGCATTCAAATAAACCATCTTTTTTATATCAACTTCAGTAATAATCGCTTTGCCCCTTCTGACCCCCTTTACTTCCTCTTGAACTTCTTTCATGACTTCTGGATGCTTTAAAATTTCTGCCATTGTCCATTCTAGAAGTATACTGGATCAATTCCGTCCCCAAACACATCCTACAGGAAAAAAAAAAAAGACAATGAAAATAATTAACACAATTTTAGTTTGAACAACAATATTAGGCTGTATGTGAGATTTTTTTTTTTTTACTCACCAACATAATGGCTTTGATGTTATCGTACCCAATAGGGGTTGCAGAGGTCACTTCGTTTTCAATATGAAGGAGTAAGTCTACCATGTCAATATGTGCATCATTAACTTGATCACCCTCCTTCCAATGTCCAATTCTGTGTTGTTGGACCACAATATCAAGAAAAAAATCCATCTCTGCCAAAGTTTTCTTCATCCTGTTCTCCAACCCATTTACATAATTCATCTAGCCAAGCCATGGTATGAAGCCCGCTACATTAAAAGTTCCTAACAAATCTCCTATTTCCTTAAACAGCTCTTTAAACCTCGGATTACCATCCTCTTCTTCATTATACTGCTTCCCTAGAGCCATCCTACAGATGATATCATTTGCTAAAATCATGAACATCTGACTCAAATTAGGAAAAACTATGATGGGGAGTTTAAATGGGGAAGGTGGTAGGTTTAGTGACTTGCTAGTATATATGGGAGACAACACAAAGCTAAGGAGATAGCTAAGAAACAACAACAAACATCCGACGAGAAACATCTTGCAATTGTCATCCAATGTCACAAAAATATAGAGATGACAAGGAATGAACCTGAAAAGCAATTCTAACAGTCAAAATTTGTTACCAATATATAAACACCAGTCTGCAGAGACGAGAGACGGCTGAGTATGGCAGTAGGTTCCGCAACTGTGTAGATCTCTGATAACGGTGACCAGGTTGATGTATGATTGTATCAAACTTAGGACTGTCAACAGTTCATCTGGTTTGACAATATTGTACAATCGGAGCCTGATAAATGCGGTTTCAAGTTATGTTCATGGTGTCAAAAAACCCCAAGTATGCAATTGAATTTGAAGTTAATTAACTTTACATGGATTTCTCTTTAGCAATTCTACTGTAATGAGTCATTACTTCAAGCCAACATATAAGCTACTTCCTCTATTAAAGAAAAAGTCAAGCCAACATCCCGTCACCAACGACGAGATTGCCGCTGACCTTAAGGAGCATGTCATCAAGCCTGTCGTCCCAGAGAAGTACCTCGACGAGAAGACCATCTTCCACCTTAACCCATCAGGGCGTTTTGTTATTGGTGGCACCCATTGTGATGCAGGGCTCACAGGAAGGAAGATTATCATCGACACCTACGGTGGTGGTGCCTTCTCTGGTAAGGACTAAGGACCCAACCAAGGTGGACAGGAGTGGTGCCTACATCGTCAGGCAGGCTGCCAAGAGCATTGTCGCCAATGGGCTTGCCCGTCGCTGTATTGTGCAGGTCTCCTATGCCATTGGTGTTCCAGAGCCCTTGTCCGTCTTTGTTGACTCTTACGGTACAGGAAAGATTCCTGACAAGGAGATCCCGCAGATTGTCAAGGAGACCTTTGATTTCAGGCCTGGGATGATTGCCATAAGCTTGGACCTCAAGAGAGGAGGCAATGGCAGGGTTATGAAGACAGCCGCCTATGGTCACTTTGGCAGGGACGACCCTAACTTCACATGGGAGGTGGTCAAGCCCCTCAAGTGGGAGAAGGCTTAAAAAGCTTAAAATTTGGTAGACGAGTGATCAGACCCAAAATCACCTAAGAACTCTCTTCTCTGTTTCCATGACATACTGTCTAAAATCTATGAAACAAGCGCAGAGAGCTGCATTTGCAATTATTAATAGCACAACCGAAAGATGTCATCAAAATCAAATTAAACCATTCACCATGAGAAGAAACTGAAAATCCTGCCAAACAGGTTATTCAGAAATTAAACGGTGATAATCCGTATAAAACAGAAAACCCAACAGAACAAATGCTCCCAAAAAAATGTAGGAGCAGAGACCGTGGCTTCAGAAATTAAATAAACAAAAGGGACAGCAAACTGGAAGATAAAAAGATTCAAAACCTGAAACATATGAGCTCCTCCACATTCCAGGTTTGTTGAGGAGGACAACGCGAGGGTAAGAGAGGGACACGATAGTTTAGAAACGAAATTATACCAAAAGAGAAGTCTCAAGCTTGGAAGAAATTTATGACAGAGGCTTGAAGGTAGAAAATAAGGGGAATGAATAACTGAAGCCGGGTAATATAGGCGGGAGAAATAATTAGAAAAGGAAAGTAACGCCTCATTCCTGGTACTACTCACTCAGTTGTTTAACCTCTACAGGAAATAGTTGGAAAAGGAAAGCTCATGGTGGAGGATTGACGATTCTCTAGAGGGAAAGCTTCTCTTTATATAAATGGAATTTTAGACGGGATATAAATGCCTGGGTTCCAAGCTTTCATACTCTATGTCGGCACTTACCGGTTCCATTTCCATTTCCATGGCCCTTCTTCTTTTTCATTTTTTACGGAATAAAAATTTCGGTTAATGGAATGGTAGCCAAGTGGAGAAAACTCAAAGAAACCCTTGCCCCATCACCATTCAGAATTGGCTAGTTGTGGGTTTGAGTGGGTACACCCTAGTGACCCTACTATCGTTTGTTATGTTACTTGGCACATGGAGGCTTTTGCCTAGGGCTATGATTACTATCATGGAGCATCATTTTTTATTTAAGAAAAAAAAAAATAGAATAATCCCTTTGCCCTTTGAGTTTACATATATTTCCATAGATTTTGGTACTTTTCAAAATACCCCTATCAATTGGAATGAGATTTCATTTTGGCGCTTGCGATTATGGGTAGCTAGAAATTTCCTACTTCTCAGGTAGAAAAAATTTCGTCCGAGAAAGAATCACCATAGACAAGATGCAAAAAATCATCTTTTGTAGTAAAATCACAGAGTCCAAATTGTCTACAGCTAGAGGTGACTGGACCCTTTCAGCCGTTGGATGCTCACTGTGCCTCACCACCTCACCACAGACAATTTTGACTCCTATGTGGCTGCTCCAATAGATTGTAGAAATTTTATATAGACGACAAGGTTTTAAAAAAGGGAAATACAGAGCAAGGTAGTAATTGGTTGGAAGTGGCCAAATTCTGCCCCAATTCTAGAAATGCAGTACTAATTGGCCACTTTAGACCAACTTGATTCAAGTTTGATTGATTCCCTCCCAATCTAAATCGATTAATCCTATATCCCAAGTTTTAAGATCTTAAAAGACAGAAGGGAGAGAGAAATCAAAGGTAAATAGGTAACTTCAATATGTTCTATATTTTTCCAATGAAAAACCCCATGCAAATCCTATCATCTCTCTCGCTCGAAGTTCAAAGCTGAAGGTGAAACCTAAAACCTATTTTCTCATTATATAATCTATCTTATAAATAGTAACCAAACAAATACTATTTGAGGTCCATAATTTATTGTCACAAATAATTTTTTAAAAATAGTTAATAAATACAAATAGAAATCATAAAATTCTAAATGCTTTCAAAGTTTAGCTATATATTTCATTCTTTTTAACTGTAATTTAGAATTGAGATCTTTAGGGGGCGGACCCACAAATGTTGAGGTTGAGAAGATGAGATGACAAAATTAAATTTTATGTTGTTTTAAACACTTTATCGGCTAGAGTTCTCAGCCTAGGAGTGTGGCCCTTGCACCAGCACGGGACCAATGGGAGTGCACAAGAAACATAAATAGAATGTGTATTTTTGTGTTTCATGGGGGGCAGGTGTGGTCATTTTTCCTCCCCTATCTCTGGGCGATTCATGCGGCAATAGGGCATGGTTCTTTTTCTCACTAATTAACAATCCCCAAACCTTGGATGGATGACATATCCCATAGTTGGCCACAGGAAAATAAGAAATCCCATTCTCATGAAATGAGAAATCCCACCCTTGTTGATTGATCCTTGATGGAATTTAAAACATAATAATTCCTAAATTGTAATAAAGATCTTGCCAATACACTATGAACCATTTCAATTTAAAAGAGGATAAACAACATACTGTTCACCGTCAATGGCGTGTTGTTTCCAGCGGAGCTTGATGCAGCCATTGATGTCATCCTTGCATGAATGAGCAACCTTCTTCTTCTTCTTGGAGGTAGGTTTCTCCACTTAGTATTTTCTCAATACACTTTTCTAGTACGTTACTGTACAAGGGGGGAACTTAGTCTCTTTTAATAACACAATGCCTATCTCCCATTAAGGTAAGCCAATCAATTAGAGAGCAAGTCTTCCCTATTTGCAACCAAACTAATATGGTGGGTATCATTTATAGAATCCAAGTAAATTGGCAATCAAATCAAATATTGGGTTTCCATAATGGAACTCAATCAATGGTCAATTGGGACAAATAAGGAAAATAAATCCTACACTCTCCATGCTGATGCAAGAGCCACACAACTTGACACCATTCCCTCTTCCTTATTATTTAATTTTTAAAGAATTCAGATTTTTGTTCAAAAATATAGCCCATGCTAGCGCTCCTTGAGTCTATCTCTCTCCTCCCATAATGAGGTGCATATATATCATTTCATAGGGAGAGGAGAAAGATAAACTCATGGAGCGTCAATGTACACAATACGCCCCCAAACATATGTTTCCAACTTTTTTGTTGCGCACACCATTTTTCTTGGGGTCTACATTTTGTAGAAACTCACCAAATGATAAGTAGGCATTATTTCAAGAGAGACCAGAGAAAAAAGAGCCTTCTTCGGTGGTTCCATTATCTTTCAATATCACCTTGGACCGTCACATACTTCTTGGTTAGTTTAAAAAATTTCCAATTATTTTTATTTATTGATTTTTGGGTTTTTTCTTTGGTAGAAAATCATTTGGTTGTTGTTGGTGGCATTTGGAAGGCTCTTTTGAGGATTGTATCTTCAAAGTTTCAGATTGAATTATCTCGGATCTTAAAAATCATAGAATTCCACTATTTTGTTTTCTAGAAATTATATTAGATTGGGCAGGGCTTTGAGTGACCATAATTAGGGTTGAAAAGCTATATTACACGGCACCTGTGAAATTGGATTTTTACCTCTTGAAAAAGGAGCAGAGAATTCTTTGGTCATTTTGTCTAGATTGGATCCCTATATGTGACTTTATGTGCTTTAGGGAGTCGTCAACATATCTCCTATGATTGTTTTCTGGCATGTGCTCATTTTTTTGTTTTGTTTTGTTTGTTTTTTTTTTTTTTTTTTAGTCAACAATGAATTTATGAATTTATCAAAGATGAATGAAAGGAAACCAAAATTACCCAAAAGGGAAAAACAAATCGAGCCCAATCTCCATCTTCATCTTCGACATTACTTCCGCAAAGAGGAAATCAAGACAGCGAACTAAAATCAAAATTCACAAGAATGAAAACCTTGGTTTTGCAATAGTATCCCACTTTATATCATTAAGGGAAAACCTTGGTAGAGTAACTCAATCGGTAGAGGTACGGGATCTTGGCATCTGCTCATAACGTTTTAATTAATGAATAGTTTGTATGAGAGAGAGATGATGCATGGGTATAAACGGGGGTATATGCTTAGTTCATAAGCATATGCAGTACTTATGGAGGGCTTCCATGGGGAGAATCCTCCATATCCAAGTGGGGTATGGCTCTCTTTCAGGACAAGGCTTCCAAACTTTTGAGTCGGTAATCCATGCAAAGGAAGTGGGCCCAAATTGGTTTTGTTATGCAGTGCCATGTGATGTGATGTGATGCACATTGCAGCTATGCAAGCAACCACCATACCCAATCTCTCTTTTGCATTCTTTTGGAAAAAAATCCTCTGTCATATCCATCTTATGCAATACTGTGTAATATCCCTTGCAGACATGACACGTGGACACAGACTCGTGGACGGCTCCTACGTGTTCCTCATTATAACCCTAAACATGTGGTTCTCAATTAAGCCGAACCATATTAGAGTTAACCGGACCGGTTCAGGTTCAGGTTCAGGTTTTGAATTAAAACCTGAGAAAACTCGTCACTTGAGATTTGAGAAAACTCCTAGTCTCTCTCGACTCTTGCTCCCTCTCTGTTATGTCTCTCCCTCTCTACCCTTACTCGAAGGCTGCAACCCTCGAACAGCTCTGCTCACAAAGCTCTCCAGCTCACTAAGGACTGTGCTCACCCAGAATCTCTCTCTCGCTTCCTACTCCCTCGCTCAGATCTAGATCGCTCCCTCTCTGCTCACTCACTTGAAGCTCTCTGCTCACTCGCTCAAAAACTCAGTCTCTTTGAAAATGGAAATACCAAGGCTATGTAGTCAGTATTACATAACGGTGAATAAAAACCTTAAATATGGAAAAAAAGTTTTCTTGATTGAGGATTTATGGAATTAATTACATGAAGCTTTAACTTTTGAATGAAACCTTGCCGTTTTACCCTTTTCCCTGTTTTCTGGTTGAATCTAAAGGTAAGGATGACCTTAGTTGGCTTGAGAATTGGCTTGCTCAGTTCATTGTTTGTGGGTTTTTCAGGGATCAGATGAGAATGCTCATGATCTGTGATCATAGGGATTTGTCTACAATGCCTTTGGTTGTAACCACAAATGTATATTTACTTTCCGCTATGCCTTGCAATTTTGTTGGTTTAGGGAGATGGGGAGGGGGCCATCACTTTGAGCTACCAACTTCTGAGAATGACGAGTTTGTGAAAGAAAAGAAGAAATGAAAAGTCAATGGCTAAAAACATCTCCAATGCACCCATCTCAGGAACTGTGAAAACTGACCCATCTCTAGGTTATGGTGTCTCTGTTGGTTCAGGGCAAAGCTGAATTACCATTATCCAGATCATCCCATGGATGGATGGGTTACTCTTTCATTAGTTGTAGTCAGCAGCTTCATGTGTAGGCCGATATGAGATTGGTAATTGCAAAGGATCATGTCTAATTTAATTTGGGGCCAAAGTCCATCAATTTTATAATCCACGCATGGAAGGTAAACATTGATTAAATACAAAATGTAATTTAACTCTCTGATACGATTCGATTTAACTGTAAACCACAGGTTTGGGATTGTTTCAAATAAGAACAAATCTGAGCCGTCAAATAGTGAGGCCGGGTTTTATTATATTTCCGTGATGAGGAGCATCTGAATCTGTCAAACCTTGGGTCCCCAACTCATCAATCCCAATCGCACTAAGGGGTTCCGTTCCTTATCCAGCATTCCAGCTAACTAATCGTAAAATACACTTCCCAAGAAACACAAAACATATAACGAAAACGGCAAAACGTGAGCTGGCTCTCACCATTCATACTAGCGACGGACCCATCAACACCTCGTGACTCTCTCTCTTGCTTTCACCAACCATATGAACCACAGAACAATTCAACAAACAGTTAAAAAAGGTAAGGTTTCAAAGTAATAGCTATAGCCAGGAAGGTTCCCACGTATTTTCAAAGGCATATCATCAAAACCAGAGAAGAAAAACGTCATAAAATGCTTTCTCATACTAAATGAAGAAAATCAAGAACAACTGAAGCTTTTTCCTTATTCATTACTGCCATAGCAGACACAGGGACAGAGTGGCTCATAGACACCACGAAAATACGTAAAAGACACTAAAACACCACGAAAATACGTAAAAGTACCAATGACACGAAACAGTAATAAAGAAACTACCATTAAATGGGCCACATTAGAACCAATGGCGGGCTGGACCCAAACTAAGCCACAGAAATATATATATATATATATATACACACATATTAGAGAGGGATAGGTACTCTGTCAGTGTACACTAAATTAGCGGATAACACCAATGGGAGCACTAAATGAGGTATCATACAGGAGGAATAAGGTTGTCATTTCAGAAGGGGAAAGAGAGGGAGCTGAGAGGGATAGCATTCTTCTGTTGTTCTAATCATTTTGCAGCCCTTTACTCTGTTCGATTATGTACTGTCAGTTTATAGTGTTTCCGTGGACATTTTACTTTGTTTAACCATTATTTTGATTTTCCTTTTCCTATATTTTTTCGATTATTATGTCATCTGTCCATATTGCTAAATGTCCTGGTATCCTTGTTCCATTGAAATACTCTTTTTTCTTGATCAGTTACTGTGGATCCCGGATTGAAGATTGCACAGAGATCTGAAGATGGAACTGTGGTATGATTGCACTCTTCTTCCTTTATTTCATGAATTTCCGTATTTGAGAATATGTTAATGAACAGGCAATAAAAACGCTTATCATGTTGTAGTGCTTTCAAGGGCCTAAGGAAATAATTAAGGAATTATTCTCAAAGGTGGAGCTTTCAGTTTCTTCCTATGACAATGCTTGGGTCGCAATGGTCCCCTCGCCTAGTTCCCCTCAGTACCCTTATTGGAGAATCAGCTCCCTGATGGTTCATGGGGTCTTCCACATTCTGAGTCCATGCTTATTAATGATGCCTTGTCCTCCACATTGGCATGTGCATGCGCTTGTACTCTTTTTTTTTTAACGTTGGAATGTTGGTGAAGAACATGTTGAAAGGGGTATATGCTACTTGTCTTCTTTTGTTCAGTCCTGTTTCTGTCTCCATTTGTGTGTGTTAAAATATGTTGCTGTTTCTATTTCACAGGAATTTAACTTTGCATCGGCAACTAATGAGAGCCAACATTCTCCAATTGGCTTTAATATCATATTTCCTGGGATGACTGATAATGCTGGAGACATTGGTTTAAATATTCCTCTTAGCCCATCAATTCTTGATTCTTTACATTGCAAGAGACATTTGGAGCTCAAAAGGTGAATACTTTTAATCTTCCCTCACTTCTATTCAATGTTGGGCCTTTGTGGTTCTTGCAAGAAATTACCTTTGAAAATTAAAATTTTCCAAATCTTGTGGAGCATAATATAATGCTTAGGCTCTGAAATTTAGGAGTTCAGACTTTCAGTTTACTCAATTGACTTTCATAATTTTTCAAAGAAAGAGGGTTCCTCACCCTGCCACAGTATGTATGTGTTTTTTTTTTTTTTTTTT